>NW_027526203.1:349362134-349422684 GCF_048455015.1 Haemaphysalis longicornis | reverse complement strand
TTCTTATTCTACGCGCTGTGCATTGCTCAACAGGCTGCTCGTAAGGGCAAGAGTGGAGTTCCTCTGCAATGAAGACGCTGAATTTTATGCCCAAGACGATGGAAACCAATGTTGTCGTACGTCAGTAATTTAAAGCCTTTTTTTTTTTTTCCGTAGTCGAGGGTGGAAGTGTCTTTAGTAACACCTTTATATTCATAACTTTTTTTGTCCCATACATAAATTATACTACCCACTAGGAAGGCTCTCTCCGGTTATCTTTTCGTCTCCTCCCACTCAAAGGTTTCAACAAAAACTTCCCGGTTTAAAACTGTCGAGAGAGAAAAAAAGAGGGACGAGCTCACCCGGCCAGCTCGTATCTCCCGCGTGAGTAGAGCAGCTGTCACGCATCGTCCGATTTTAGCAAAACAAAAGCGTGGTTGCGTTGGGCGGGCCCCAGCGGTGACAGGAGACATGCCGCGCGCTTGTCCCCCCAAGGAAGTGCCCACTCTCTCTCTCTCACCTTCGCTTCCTTGCTCGTTACGGGGCCACGGCGGCGCGATGCATCAACGTCTCTCCGCGACAAAGGAAGAAGACTGCCCAGAAGGCGTCGGAGTCAGGGGTGCCAGCCTGACTGCGTCTACAACCGGCGCTGCGTGCGAGGTCCTTGAGCGCAGACACGTTGTCGCGCACGACTTCAGGCCGCCGTGCAGGGAACAACGTTTCGTTAAATACCACGAGTGAAAAGAATGGCGAAAACGGGCAAAAGACTGCAATTGGGCCTCTGGAATTGTCTTCGATAAGAGCTAAAGGCCTAATATCCCTATTCCCGCCCTGTCAGAGAGACCGCGAAGCTTCTTCGTGCGTGGCAACCTATACTATGCACGGGGCATGTCTGAGGGCACTAGGCATCTGCCATATATGGCGATCGGTCAATATACTCCTGCATACCCGCGCGCGTACTTCCACACAAAACTTGCGATCGTATACACCAAGTACGCCACCGACGTAAGCGAGCATACATAAGGGCAAACAATCGGGCATGGGTTTCACATTACGCAATGCAAGCATGACTCTGTATTGCGTGATGTCCCAGCGCAGGTCATTAGTGAAGCCTTGTTACAAAATTTCCGTGAATCGGTTGCACTAGAATGTCCCTTCCGAGCCAATCACTGCGGCGAATGGGGCAAGGTCGGCTAATGAAGGTGTGCAGTATTTCGCTTCACTGACAAAATGCTGGTCTGCGATGAGTCGTCGCGCAAAGCAAGAATAACGTTTAGAATGGCGGGATTTTTGAGCGCATACCGCAGTTTTTCGTCAAAACGTATGTCAGGCGTCGTTATTCATCAATTTGGCACCCTTGAGCGCAGCACTTGATCGTTCATATGCATTGTGGCAAGCAAATCAACGCAATTTTTAGGAGCTACGTCGGACCTCGTTGCTAATCAGATTTGCTCCTTTGAACGCAGAGCCCGCTCACTCAGGCTCGTTGAGGAAAACTAGCTCCTAGGCCCGTGGAAACCATGGATATTTTTCCATGTGGAAATAACGAAAATGCAACTGATCACGAGTTCTACCGGCGATTCGAGTCAGCTTCAACAGAATACGCGTGTGCTTGCATGGTGTTGGTGAATTGTCCAATTACAAGCAGACAATGTTGGCCTGGGCATACGTAGTGTTCTGGCCAAGTGCCCTAGACCACTTTCCAAAAGAGCAAAAAAAAAATCATGCTTCATCCACGTATGCGCAACAAATAAGCACCTGCGCATAAAAATGTGACGGCTATAACAAGCGCAATGCAGTCTTCGGAGTCCCTTATGGTGGGAGTCCCAAAAGCGTGTCATTTTCTAGACAAAGTAAGCCTTGCGCCGCATCGGGCGGTGTTGGTCTAATGATGAAACAAGCTTCTGTTGCCGCCAAGTGTTTAAAATTCGCGCGTAACCTCGCGCACCTTGCCTCCCAGCGCCGAGTAGTTTCGTTTTAGCATCCAGACGTGGCGGGAGGGCGGCGGCGCGTACGGCGGCAATGACCTGCTCCTCGTCTACAAAACGTGGCCACTGATCTTGACAATGGGCGCGCGCAATGCGAGCGCTGACATTCGCAGCCAGCTGCGCGCATCTGTGGCACGCTGACATCTCGCCTGCGGGCGTCGAGAGAAACTCGCTGCTGCCTCGCCCAGCGTGACACCCACCCAGTTGGCTGGAGTCCAAAAATTAGAGCTGAGCCACGCTTATAATAGCCACAGCATTAGTGTGGTAAAATCGCTGTCCCCGAGAGAGAACACGCATGTCGCACTTCGGAGCACTCTCTCTCTCTCTCTCTCTCTCTCTCTCTCTCTCTCTCTCTCTCTCTCTCTCTCTCTCTCTCTCTCTCTCTCTCTCTCTCTCTCTCTCTCTCTCTCTCGCAATATGGTCGTGCGCCATGAATAAGAATTGTTTTGACTGCGATGGAAATTGTGCGCGAAATGATGAATATGCGTGGTGCTACTAAATTGGGACCGAAATAAAAACAATCCACGAACCTGGTAGAATGCATTCCGCATTTATAACGCGCCCAGCAAATTAACGCCAAGCGATTTGATCGACCAGATTTCCCGTAAATCTGGTCGATTAATTGGGCAATATTTTGGGCTGCACTCTAGGGCAATCCCGTGGTTGAGTTTCACCGCAAAACATTCCAATGACCAATTCAAGCCCCCAACAAGGCAAATCCGGCTAACGACAGCAGCGTGCATACAATTCGATTAGAAAATGTCATCTGCGACGTCATGCTTGCATTGCGCGTAGCTATAGCGGAAACCGAACTTTTGAGTCAAATCGTGCGCTACATATCGTCCTTCGCCGAAATTTCGTTGTTGGGTTTATGTATTGGTCACGTGAGTGCGTTGTGGTGAAGCTGAACCACAGGACTGCCTTAGAATATAGGCGATGTCGAGGTGACGAACACGACCTATAATGCCGTTTCTTCCCTAGCGCCCATCGGGAAACACTATTCTGTTGTTACAGAAGCTCCACGCTCACATCATAGCTAAACTACTCCCCCGCAACATGAATCCAATGTACCACACCGATCGAAGGGAACAACGAGCCCGCGCCCTGCGCAAGAAGTACAAAAAAGGCCCCACTAGTCGTGTACGTAGATGCAGCGGAATACAGACACCACGAGGCCTTCACCGCAATCGCTGTTTGCAATTAATTAAAAACCAACACACTTACTTCCATCACAGTCCGGACGCCCATCCAGAAATTGGCGGAGGAGGCGGAGATAGCGCTTGCCCTTTCACTCAACCGTACCCCCGTAACAATGATTACAGATTCTAAAACCGCTCTCCAAAATTTTGCCGCTGGACGCATATCCCCAAAGGCGCTCAAAATTTTACTCAGAAACCCCCCCGCAACCCCCTGCACAGCTTTTCTGGGCCCCATTGCATTCCGAACCCATAACCTAACCCGAGCTAGGACTTACTATTCGGGCTGGGCCGAGCCCGTATCCGTATACCATGGAGCCCGGTCCACGCGGGATCGTCTAATCGGTTACCACGACATTACTACCTACCCTCAGGCAGCTAATTCCCTCACATTAGAGCAAAGCCAGGTCTGGCGCCAACTTCAGACGGGAGTCTTCCCCAATCCGGCCATTATGACTCATATCCACCCCCGCCTTCACCCAGCCTCAGCGTGCCCCTTGTGTGGCGCCCATGCCAACCTGGTCCACATCATATGGGCATGCCCCCAGGGCCCTTTCCCCGAAACCCCTTCGGAGGAGAGGTGGGAGGCCTCGCTTGGCAGCCCCAACCCGGACCTACAGGCACGCCTGGTCAAGAGGGCGGAAGAGGTCGCCGAAAGGTGCCGGTC
Source organism: Haemaphysalis longicornis (assembly GCF_048455015.1). NCBI lineage: Eukaryota > Metazoa > Arthropoda > Arachnida > Ixodida > Ixodidae > Haemaphysalis > Haemaphysalis longicornis. The sequence goes on along the minus strand of NW_027526203.1, from coordinate 349,418,854 downwards.
TACGGTCCCCACGAGCTCGCCCACCCAACTCAAGGAGAAGACGTCCTGGAGGGATGGACGCCTTGGTCCTCGCCCGCCACCAACATAAGCACTTCAATTCAATTCTCCTTGGCCATTTCCTCAGCCAAGTTCTCTCTCTCTCTCTCTCTCTCTCTCTCTCTCTCTCTCTCTCTCTCTCTCTCTCTCTCTCTCTCTCTCTCTCTCTCTCTCTCTCTCTCTCTCTCTCTCTCTCTCTCCTCTCTCTCTCTCTCTCTCTCTCTCTCTCTCTCTCTCTCTCTCTCTCTCTCTCTCTCTCTCTCTCTCTCTCTCTCCAAACGCGCATCGCGTTTCCGCAAGGTGGGTGAGAGGTGGTTAAGACTTGGCAGTTTCTTGTGTGTTTACGCCTTAAAGAAATATAATCATGCAGTATTGCTTCTTGAAAATGCACGAATCATCTGCTGCCATACCTAAGCACACAGTGCTTGCGAGTAAGCAAGGAAAGGAGTACAGAAGGGCCACGCGATAAAGAAAAAAAAAGGTGCACAAGAGTAGCCGAAGATGTAAAACGCAAAATCATACAAAGTCACACTAGCAATGCGCCTGGTCCTTTCGTATGCACACTGCAAATGCAATGAGTGCAATAAAAAGAGAACAAGAAGGGAAAAAAATACAGTAATTCTTGAGTAATTACCCTAATACAATTATGCAATACCATAACGCCACAATACAGTAATACCATAGCACGGGACAAATAATATATCCTTAGAAAGAGATAGCAAAAAGTAGAAAACCAAAACAAAGGATCGTTTCCTTTGTTTTTTCTACTTTTTCTACTTTCTAAAAGGAAAAAAAAAGTGGATACAAAGAGAGAAAAGAAGCTGAGCTATCTATTTGAGCCGAACAAATGTAGGGCGTTTAAACATGCAGTGCTCCTTGTGGTGCCTATTTTCAAAACGCAACGAGTGCCCGCACATGTTTGCAACTGCTGCTTTATGAAGCAAAAGACGCATGCCAGCATTGGGATTCGAAGTCATACAACAATGATTGCTAAAGGATAACCATGTTACCACACCACATCACGTTGGCACCTCGACAAACAAAACAAGGAAAACAACATTGCGGAAACAATCCTTAAGTGGGAGTCATGGAACAATTGTTTAAACCACGCTGCTGTACACCCAGCCTCACTAGAGTCGGCCTCACTACCAAACACACATGCACTGCTGAGGCGCTTTATGGCGCCATATGAACAGACTGTTACCATAGTAGGAATGGCCTAGGGCCTTTTATTAAGTATGTCCATTGGTCTCCATGTAGTTTTACGAAGATCTACACACCTAGCTTCCTTAAAGTCGGCGTTTTACCCGAAACTCATGCATTGCTGGAAAGGTGTTTTCCTAGGGCAATATAAATAGCCCAAGTGTGAAAATACCAATGCAGCAGGGCCTTTTACAAAAATACCTCCGTATCCACATGGAGTGCTATACATGGGACTCCTTAATAAGGCGGCTTCGCTACTGGGAAGAAATTCAGCGCTGGGAAGAAATTTTTAGGACGGCCATATAAGCGGTGTTGTACGAAAATATCAAGGCTCGAGGGCCTTGCGTTATGCGGCGAAAGCGTGACACATCAAGCATTACGTACGAACAGACCTTCTAAAGAAAGTTGAGAGTCGTACATCTCGTGGTGCGCAGTGTAGCCCATGAGATGCACGCGTGACGTAGGTTGCCCTAATTGTCGTCGCAAAACTCCCCCCCTTCCCCCCTGGCCGGCGGCCCTGTCGCTTGCGGCCACCGTCTCTGCGAGTGAGTAGCCCGACGACAGTACGTCGTAGCACTCAAGCCCCCGAGTCGTAAACCATGCGCCGTGCGGAAACAATGGGGCGGCTCCGTTTACAGGTGTCGCGGACGATGTTATTTATATGGCTATAGATATTGTCACGTTGTACACGAGAGACAACCGCGTGGTAAGACGTACGGCATTGGGTTCTCACAATCTTTTTTCGATGGCTGAAAAGCGCGCGCGACTATCTGCAGAACAGGCCGGCAGATGCGTGCGACCAGAGCTCGAAAAATGGTGTGCTGTACGCGTTGTTTGACTTATCTCTCCAGGTCGTTCTAATCTTTCCCGAGGACACCGCGCCTTTCATACCCTCGAAAGCCTTATACGTAGTCACCGTTATATATCCGTGGGCTGCGCGTATTTTGCGCGCCATTTAACGTATGCATGTCGTGTATTGTATTGGTCAGCGTTCTCAAAGAAAGGAAAGCCAGTGCGACAGGGCCACAAAATTGAACTCTTCCTTTTTTACACGACAGCATAACACGTTACCTCCTACCCAACCGGTGCTAAATATATCCATATAACATCGAGGTGGAAACGGGTTTAACATATATGTCGCTTCGTTGCTCTGATCGGTTCCTATCTTAGCGAGGTGTCGACGCTTTGCTTTCGCTGATCGTTTTTGCTGCATGGTTGGTAGAAATAATGTTAAACAGCATGAAAAGCCTGATCGGCACTTTGCCCGCTCCTGCTACAATCTAGTCACTTAGCAGCAGGCATGGTGGAATCCACGAAGTCTGTTCAGCTGGTTGCCACGATGATCTAACTGGCATTCTAGGCGCCGAAACAACACCTCGTCGGTGATGATGACTGCCGTATAGCGAAGGGCTGCGGGTTAATTTAAAACGCCTGTAGAGCTTGGACGTACGACTATATTACAACCCCCGCACCCGATGATGCCAACTCCCTCTACCGTTGCACTGTTGAGTAAGAGCGCTAACCTGACCTCCCCATGGCATTGCAATTACGTCCTTAACTTTCAAGCTTCGAAACATTAAGTGGAAGTATACGGTGCTGTGGCCAGTGCTGGTGAGTCCGACTGCTCAAAAGCCATCTTTTGCGGAGTAAGATTGCTCTGAGTTTTTTATTTATGATGACGGCGATGACGATACCATCAAGTGCGTATGGACGGACGGACGCACGAGCGAGCAAATCTTACCTGGGAGCCAGACAAAAATTGTATTATAAATAAAAAAAAAAACGAAATGGCACCCTTGCGTAAGTTTGAAAACCAGCGGCACCGCTTCGAAAATACACGGCACAATATAATGCCTTATGCGGTTATACAGGGCGATATCAGTAACGAAAAGATAAGTGTGCAGTTGCATGCAAGGGGAAGTTGGGATAGCAATGCGAAAAGCAAAGTTGGGGGCGGCCCCGTGCACGTGCAACGGCAGGAGCTGAATGAAGCTCAAGGGACGCCGGGGTTCCGCTGCTTCGGCCCATGATGGGCCCTCCAGTGCGCGGGGTAGAGATAAGCCCAACAACGCCACGTGCACAGACAGCAGCCTCGTAACAAGGGACACCCGAATCCACCCAAGAGGTTAGGGGGGCACACATTCTCTGATTACGCTTCCCTACCCCTCCCTGAACTAAGGTGAAGCACCATCATCGCAATAAACAATAAACTCTTATTCACTCGGTTTTGTGGGGACCCGGCTAACCGCAACACACGAAGGTGGCATGGAATAACAACATTTACAACCACAATCACTCTCGCAGGGATCGCTGCTTAAAAAAATGTGTCCATTAAGAACCACTGCAACACTAATATAAACTTTCTTTCTAATCTGAAGTGCTTTTAGATCATGGTCGACAAGCGCGCCCAGTCGTTAGTTTAGGTAACCACGAAATGTCCCAGCCAAACATTAATGCACAGGTACATCAGATATCGCACAAACTCGCCGAACAAAAATTGGGCCCATCTCCCCGCGAGAGGGACTCGAGTAAATGCGTCGCATAGGGGGTGGGTGTATTGCGTTAACGTTTAGTGTTTGGGGAGTTGGTGGTAGTGAAGCGTTGTATCAGCAGCTTCTTGACGTAGTTTGAATGAGTCAAGGATATAAGGCGCGTTCTTAGCCTTTGATTCTGTGTCGGTTTTGTGGCGCAGTGGGAAGAGCACCATGTACCTCGCGTTCCGCCCACAGGTAGTGAATGCGTTGTATCAGCAGCTTCTTGACGTAGTTTGAATGAGTCAAGGATATAAGGCGCGTTCGTAGCCTTTAATTATGTGTCGGCTTTGTGGCGCAGTGGGGAGAGCACCATGTACCTTGCGTTCCGCCCGCAGGGTCGTGGGATCGAAACCAGGCGCCGATAAGTATTATTTTTTTATATAGTGTAGGGGGAGGGGTGCGGACCTGTTGTTGAGAGCGAGGAGGGTAGCGTGATGCGGGAGAGGAGGAGTGGGGGAGAGGGCGCACCTGCGCGCTGAGCTGTTGCGGACGGACGGCGGACGCTACATGTGAGTTAAAGAAATGCTCTGCATTTAAAAAGTTCTCATTTTCCCGGCGTTCTCCTATGTATAGGCGTTCATTGTGGTAATGTGACGTCACACAAGCAATATTGCTGTTATTGGCAAGCTTTTAGGGGCGAAGCCCCTTAGGGGCTTGGGCGGTTGGCGTCTCCTGTCGTCGTCCGTCGTCGTCGTAATCGTTGTCTCATGTAGTGATGGTACTAAAACACCGGGAAAGCTGTTTACGCCTCGCGCTAGAACATAACGCGTACTTAAAAAGCACCGGGACACTCGTTCACGTCTCGGGCTGGAGCGCTTCTTAACGCGTACTAAAAAACACCGGGACACTCGTTTACGCCTCGCGCTTGAAAGCTTCGTGCTTAAAAGGGACTTTTACAGCAAAGCTGTATACCCACACCCCCAATGGTTTCATCTCCGTTGGCAAAAACGCCAAGGCACCAAGAATATACTTATACACTGCTTGATTCGCCCCTCCTCAGGTTTCACGTTAGTGGAAGTGGCGCGAGATATTTTTTATGCTTCAGGAATAAAGGCATCGTCAACAGCAGCATTTAAGAAAATCACAAAGGCAAAGCAAATACTTAAGAAGCTATGGGCTGCGGTACGCGAGCAAATCACAGGTTTTCGTTCTGTGCTGGCGCTAATGTAAGCTTTCGCAGCCCTTCGAGACAAGATGAACGGAGTGAAAGCTTTTATCAGAAACGCTGCAGGGCCACTGTTAAGAAGTGATGAAACTCGAAAAGTCGGAGCAGTCTCAAGTGCAACATGATTAGTGGGAAAGGTGAACTAGACGAGAAGTCTAGTTCACGAGAAGTCGATAAGGTAAAGAAATTCCGCAAGAAAATGAGGACTCCACCCATGGCGTGAATGGGTGAAGTCTTGACCTGCCCTACAGGTCGGAATAAAAGAGCCGTGTTAGTACTTTTACCGAATCCGTGATGAGTGGTTTTCTTGTATCCAAGTACCATTTAATAGGCATTGGACCTTGCAAAGTACGCCAAGGCTGTCGCATCAAGCGGCTACGGATGCGCGCACAAGGTTCAAATATTAGGAATGCCAATACCGATGTAATGACCATGACTGAATCCCTACTGCACAAGCAACAAACTCGGGGATTGTGTAGGCCAGATACGCTGAGGGCAAAGTTTAAAGGCGCTGTGCTGCTGACCCCAAAGGAGACGGGTTCGATTCCTGGCCGCAGCGGCCGCTTTTCTGATAGAGGCGAAAAGCGAAAACGCCTGTGTGTAGGAGGTTTCGGCTAAAGATCCCCAGGTGGTCAAAATTATTCCGGAGTCCTCCACTACGGCGCACCTCGGCGCACCTCATCGCCTGTGTAGCGTCCGTGCGTTAAACCTCACAATCAATCAATCAATCAATCAATCAATCAATCAATCAATCAATCAATCAATCAATCAATCAATCAATCAATCAATCAATCAATCAATCAAGGGCAAAGTTTTAGAAAGGGATGATTCAGGAGATGCTTGCAGTGATTGTGTTACATAGAAGAAGGTCGCCATCAAGAAAGAACCCAGAGGCGGAAGTTTCAACACGTGGTGAATTTGCTAGTGGGACAACGCGGCGTGTACCCATCGCCAACAGCAACAAAAAATGTAGTGAATGGGCCAAAGCTGTGCGCAAAAATGCAGGAAAAAATGGCGAGATATCTTCCCGTCCTGGGTAGTTTTAGCTTCTAAGAAGATTGTAAGGGGGCTGGGGGACGAAGTGGAAGGCTCTCACTTTTTCCCTTGGAGGTTAGACAATCGGCAATAGCTCTAAAAGAGAAGCTCTCTCAATACGGGCGGAAGTCGCCATCACGAAACAACACGGAAGTTGGCGTTTTAAAGGCTGCCGCCTCACTAAACTCCGCCTATTGTATTGTAGTTGTAGTTGTATCGTAATTGTAGTTGTATTGGAGTTACGCTCAGAGACAGGAAATGAGCTGCCTGGATCATGGAACAAGACCGAGTAGAAGATATAGCTCAGATAAAGGAAAAGAAATGGACCCGTGCAGGCCATGCATATTGAAGCAAAATGACAACCGGTGGACCACCAGGACTACCGAGAGACGGACGGCCATTACCTCGGCGAAGGGACGAAATAAGCAGATTCGGAGGCAAAGAATGGACTCGGGCAGCGCAGGATAGGAGCGGCTGGAGGTTGATGGAAGAGGACTTTGTCCTGCAGTTGACCTGAGTAGTCTGATGGTGATGATTATGATGACAGAATGTGAAGCTTTTTGTTGGAATGCTGCTGAACTATCATCGCTGCACACTTCAGTCCCTGACAAAGTGTGCTTCTCCCTTAGTTTGTACCTACACCAGGCATTGACGGGTGACAATATATATGTGTGTCTGCGTGTCCCACTACTTCACGTGCGAAACGAACTACAGCATAACGACCTAGTTTGCTTAAGACAAGGTACACCAAGAATGGAGTACACCCTAGGGGAAACCCGAAAATAACGAGTATTTTTTTTTCCCCAAAAGTTTAGTGCCGAGATTTGGCTAAGCGTATATGTACTCCACTTTTCTGTGCATGAGTTGGCCAAGCGGCGCCGTTGGGAAATATTTGTGAGATCAGTGCGCTTTCACTGTTTTCGAGCTTCTATTTTTGTCTTCACAGTGTTTACGACGGTGGATCCGAAATAAAAACAAAACCAAACACATGCGCACTAAGCTCAGTTCGTTCTTGCGGGAAAGGAGCAGCGTAAACTATCGCAGCGCTTGAAAAGCTTTCAATGACGCTTTGATCCAGGGAACGGGCTATACTTCAAACGTGGTGTAAGGACGCTTTAAAATCAACCGCAACCACCTCTCGTTCTTGAAACGTAGAACTGCTAAGAACACACAAAAATCGCGGAGCGCTAAAGTTTGATGGTGAAGTAGTGGACGATTTCCGAGGCCGAAAAACAAACGACACAAGTAAAATATAATAGGGATAAATTTTTGTCTCTTTCGTGACAGAAGAAAGTTTGGTCATTTTGAACTTGTACCGAAAAAAGTGATGGTTAACTGACATTTTTTTCCTGGAGCCGAGTGCTTAAGCTGTTGGAAGATTAAATTCCGAGGAAACGCACAGATTGCCAAACTAGCCGATCCTCCTTGTACAGCGCTCGTTGCTGGGCATGCGGCAGTTACTCGCAAAAAATGAGATGACGTATATTCCCCACCAAGCCAACTCCCAGGACCTAGCATCCGAAGGTCTTTTCTTTAATTGGTATACCCGCCGCGGTGGCTCAGTGGCTACGGCGTTGGGCTGCTGAGCCCAAGGACGCGGGTTCGATTCCCGGCCGCGGCGGCCGCTTTTATAATGGAGGTTTCGGTGCACGTGAAAGATCCCAAGGTGGTCAAAATTAATCCGGAGCCTTCCGCTACGGCGCGCCTCATCAACTGTGTAGCGTCCGTCAGCGCGTTAAACGACATAATCAATTTCCGAAACTGCGAAATATCTGAAAAGAACGCATTAAAAATGATTATGTGGTTTAACGTGCCGAAGCTGGCTATGGGGCTTGCCGTAGCGAAGGGCTGCGGTGTAATTTTGACCGCCTAGGTATCTTTCACTGAATCCTGACTATCTTTAGCTATCTTCATCCTGAAGAAGCCACCCCGGCCGGGACGGAAGCCGTGTCCTTGGCCTCAGCAACACAACGCCTTAGCCACTCGCCGCCGCAGCGGGTAGAACACGTTTTCAAGATGCCGAGGAAGTAAAAAGGAAATGATGAAGGCTCTGTAAGCTATAAAGTTAAGAAGTTTCAAAAACGTTTAGAACGATAGTTTCATCAGGCTGGGGGTCCATCAGTCCTTTTTATCTTTGTTTCGTGGAAGGGACAAGTGTAGCAGTGAGCGGGCGTTATCTAAACTGAGGATATCTTGCTGTGCCTATTTCCTGGTAGAGCGGGCTGTAGCGGCTGGCAAGGCATATGGGGTCCTGGACAGAGTCTGGACCTCCTAAGACTCCATTGAAACTTTTCCAACAAAAAAGCTGTTTATCCTCCTCCGCCGCATCTTCTTGGAGATCAAGAGACCGATATGTTATCGAAAATGCGTTTACTTTGGGACTCCGGCTTATCGCAATAAAGATTACAACTTTATCGAGATCCCTGGAAGGGGAAGTGAGAAACTATTGATGCGTGAAGGCTCTCTTGGACAGTGAGCTCTGCGAAACGTCGCAGCAGTCGGAGTCGTGCTCTTGCCACTTCGTCAAAAAAGATTGCTGGCTAAAAAAAGAGACCAAAATAACACTTTTAAAATACTTCACGTATAAACCGAAGTTGTAGGGACGTATAAATTGATATTTTGATCGCACCTCGCATACGGAGGCATACGGAAGCATAAGGAGTTTGCCCACTTGCAAAGTACCATGGCATCTCCAATGTTCATCGTTGTAAATTCCCGTAGTAACTCGCCACGCGCTTCAAAGGCTCTAGCTACGCTGGAGGTTAGTGAAATCGCAAGGAAACAAAGTGTCTTCAAACTTTTCTCGTGGAAGATCGAGCGGAGTGGGGGGTGGGGGTAGGTTAGGGGTGGGGGAGACTACCGCGTAAAAAATTCTTAAAGCACTCTACGCAATGTCTCGTGTCGGGGCAGCGCAAATACGCCAAACTGAGAAATGCACCAAGCAACGATTGATCTAAAACTGTGCAAACTATTAAAACTCGGCTGTAGCGGTACGGCCTAGAGCCTGAAGTTGTCCAGTGCGAGAAAGACGGGAGGGATGACAAACGCCACTGATCGGCGCTGGTAAGCAGTACCTCCTTTTTGCGCTGTCCCCCTGGAGGTAATGAACCTTTTTAACTCCCTTGAAGGCCCTGCAATTTGAAGTCCCTGCGTGGGATCTTGTCTCTTTTTTTCATCAGTAAACCCTCGTTACAACAAAATCGCTGTATTCATATTCTCGCTTTGCCCGGAGTGTTTCACGGTCCCAACTACATTGTTCGGAGTGAAATAATTCCCTCTTTTAATGAGTACCTCTCATAACGATATAAGTTTCCATTCTCGGCGGCTTCGTTATACAACGAGGGTTTACTGTATACACCGTTTGGCTTCGTAGAACTCATTGCGAGTTCCTCGCTTAATTAAAATAAGGTAAACATTACAAAGGTGATCGCGGCAAGATGGTGCGAACCGCACGTGTCAACGTACGGCTATGCGATTTTGTATCGGCAAGGACGAGAGTTCATACGGTACGCCTTAAAGGTGTCGCTTTAAAGTAAGGATACAAAATAAAGGATACAAACAAAGGATACAAAGATATAGTTTATGACTACTGGCGCTGTTGGTACTGAAATGAACAAAAAATAAACGGAAACCGAGCATGGGCAGGGGTGTAGGTACTGGCCTTGCCGTTCTTGGTCAATCCCCCGCTTGAATATGTGTCATGTGTGCACGAGGATGTACGTAGAGCAGAAATGGCATGCCGGGAGGGGTTTTTTTGTTTGCACTCGATCTCGCCCCTATACTGCTCTCTCCGCATTCGCCGCGCATCTGGATAAAAATCAGTCTGTCTTTATTTCTACGCGAAAGGCCAAAATGCTACCGCTTACTGTCTAGCCACAGTCACTGTTAATTCAGAATTATTTTCTCTTGCCTTCGCTGGGGTTTTGTACAGACGTAGGAGTAATTAACAGGGACTCCGGGTAACCAGTGAGCAGTATATAGCGGCTTGGCCGGTCGGCTGAGATGCGCGGAGCGCGCGCAAAGGGACTTAGGCCAAGTGCCATAAAAAAAAAAAAAGCTATTCCGGCATGCATTTTCAGCGTTGCTGTTTCACGTTTCGGTGAATCTCCGAGCCAGGATGAAGTTGTTTTTTCTGCATCCTACAATTCAAAACAGGCCGCAAAACTTCAATACAAAACCCGGCAATACATAAATTTCATGCGGAAAACATCAAATGGCCATTGTATGAAAAGCCCACGTCCGTGACGGTGGTAGCGTCTGGAACGCAAAAAATGGCTCTTGAAAAGGAGCGTTCCAAAGCACGAGGTGTTCGGGATCATGAGCCGTTCTATCGCGCCAGCTATAACTATGTGGCCCTCCACGCCAGTACACTGCGGGTGAAGGGTATGGAAGAGTACAGCCAAACAAGCGAAGCGAAAAGTAGTGAAATCTATCATAGTCGTCAACTCTTCCATTACCCTGTGGCAGGCAGCGGTGCAACCCGTAGGGGACAGATGGAAGCCATCCGGAAGCGTATCGAGAACCAAAGTATCTAAAGCGCCAAGAGGACGGAGCCATTCGACAACGAGCGTCGGAGGCAAGGAGTCTCAGGCGTTAAAGTTGGCGTTCATTCTGCCGCATTTACAATCCCGAAGCAGTGCTTGGCGACACTCGGACTTCTTTGTTTATTGACCCAGGCCCACGTACTGAACCATTCAGGTGTCCCCACTGCGGCCTGACTACACACCCCACCATGGCCAGTCTGTTCTCGGGTTGCCGGACCCATTCTCTGCTCCAGAAACGACACCTCCGGACCCTTCAGGTGTCGTCCTGCGAGACCTGGATCCGGCCCATCATCCTGGAATCACTCCGACTTTTTCGCGGAGGAGACAGGCCTCCTCGAGAGGCTGTTATTCCCTTTCCCCTCACGCTCTCCTCTTCCAAGCCAACCTGGCTTCTTTTTATTACAGTAAATTTACAACAGTAACAACAATTTTTTTCAGGACTCGCACACTAACGGTAATGATTCCGGCTTCAGAAACAGGGGGACCGCGATTGATCCCAAAGCATTTCGTATATCAAATATGGGCTCCGTCGTGCGTGCGCCGTGATTCTGGCGACACACACACACACACACACATGGCGATGAACACACGCTCCCTCTGCAGCGCGGAAGGAGCCCTCGTACACAATAATAGAAACTATTGACGGCTGTAGACAAAAAAAAAATTAAAGAAAAACTTCACGAAGAGGTGGGATGCATCGAACACAGTTTCATTAAATAAACTTGGAGCTGACGAATTAGATCGTATAACGAAAGCTTTTGTTAACGGTACTCCCTACGCCTTTTGATGGAGTCAACTGTCAACGAAAATGCACGTGTTTAACACACCGATGCTCGTTACAGTGATGGCTCCGAGAGCACTTTATTCCTCATGTTTTCTCTCATTACTGGGGGCATGGTTACTAAGAAAAAATTAACGCGCAGTATAATCTTGCCGCTGCGTGCTATGTCTGTTCAAACAGCGCGAAAAGACAGTGGTACAAGACTAAGGATCGCTGTTTGAACTGACATGAACTGCTACCAAGTCGCCGACTGCCCTTCACCAACAATATTTGAGCAATGGCACATGCATCCTGAGATTGGTGGTAACGTTTTAACTATAGGGGACGTATCGTCGCAGTCCGCTGTCAAACCTCCGAATGGGCTTCTGATATTCACCTCTTCTCACCCATGCAGTAAAAAAAAAAGCTTTCCAGTCCCAGATGGTCTTCAACCACGTTTAATCACGCACGCGTCAGAATACTCGGCAGCCGTCGCGCAGCCGCTGTTGCCATTTTCGCTGATCTTTCTTCAACCGGTGTCAACCATTCCCGCGCTGTCGGAGAAATCTACTGGCCGACACCCGCGCGCGCTTTCGGTGGGAATGCGAAGGCTGCGAAGGCGAGCATAGCGCGTCCTCGCACACAACAAAAAGAGACCTCATATTTCAGCGCCAACTTATCAGAGCAGTTTGTATACGGGCGCATGTTAATACCTTCCGGTCAGTGTTACAAATTCTAACGAGCGCTTCCTTTGAGCCAGCTTCCGGCGAGACGTAGCCATAGATGCCAACTTACCTTAACGAATGACGGCCGAACCAAACGAGGGGAGCCGGAGCTGAGACCGCTGAGGAAGTGAAAGGAGCCGCTGTCCGGAGCGCGCACCCGGGCCGTGCGAGCGCGTCGCGTCTGGCAGCCAGTCTGGGAGGAGCGGGCAAAGCACGCGGTGTGCGGCTCCGCCGGCCGCGCGCTCGGGGGAAGGTGGGGAGGGGAGGGGGCGAGGGAGAGGAGCCGCTCGCGGAGGAGAAAGCGTCGCCCTCGCTGCGGACGGGGACGTGACAAAGGGACGCGCGGTGGGCAATGATTTCGGGGACTCGAGTCGCGGGAACGAGGGAAACGCGAAGTTGGCCAAGGGTGGAGCCGTGCTTCAGAGCTGGGCGAGAAAACTAGCGCGCGGCGAGGAGTTAGGTGGCGTCGAAATCGCTTGCGTTTGAACATACCGGAACGAGCGCAATGCGAGCTGGCAATTACTAGAGCACAAACGCGTGTGGTTGTGTTAGGACAACGGGTAAGAACATGAACAGTTTGAGTAAAGGCTGTACATATCTAACGCTGCTTGTGCCCCCAAATACCGTCCAGGGTACATTAGGAGAAACAAAAAATTGAAGTGCAAAGCGACAAAGAGATTACTTTGTGCTTTCCTGGGATAGATGTTACGCATTTGCTCCATTGCATTCACCAGATTTCATTTGCTTGGGGAAAAAATTTAAAATGTTCTCGGCCTCCTTTGGTCGCTTTTCGAATATGTCCTTTTTATTTCGATGTCCAGAACAACTGAAACAAAATCGGTCGTGTATCCCCCTCTTCCTTTTGTGGTCGTTTTATTCAAGCTGATTCCCATCGAAGATGTACCAACTAGCACAGACCAGAGCCGTCGTTTTATTTTCTAGTCTGCCTTAAAAAGAGTTTCTGAAAACGCTTGATATTGTCTGTAAACTTGCGTCTTGTGTTCATCATTTGAAGCACCAATTAAGAAATTAGCGCGGATTAACCGATCCATATCCGGGCTACCCTTTACTGCACACGCAGAAACATTCGCTGGAGTAGGGCAGCGGCTGAAGCGCCGTGCTACTACGCAGGATGTCTCTAGTTCGAATCATAACTGCTGTGGTTGTCTTTTTAGCGGACGCGAAACAGGAAAACGCCGTTACCTGACTGCCTGTGGGATTCGAGCATGGTGTAAGAATATTCTTACACCGTGGATTCGAGGCAGGGTAAATAACCCCAAGTGGTCGAACACTATGGCTTGCACCACAGCCTAGCTGTACCGTCGGCGCGTGAAACACCAATGTTTTTTTTTTATTTGCTCACACATGTCTGCAAGACGAAACTCCACGTTTTTTTTTAATCCACCAAAATGCACAGTTTATGAGGAAATAACCCAATTACAGGGGGCTCTGCATATGCTAGTTTATATTTTTTCCACAGTTAATGTATAAGCGCCGAAACATTTGTTTTGGGGCAACTCATTTGGCCTTCTTAACGGTATGAAGCTCCTCCGTTGACATGCTCGGAAAAATTCAGTACGGACGAGCAAGTGGGCACGTAGCTTGTTCTGATAGCAGTGACGCCCCTTAGTTCTACTTCAAGCCGGCACCCAAATACACCTATAAGAACTTGAAAAAAGGAAAAATTCGGCAGACAAGCTTAAGGCTGCTCACGCGTAGGAATGCGAAAGCCTTGTAGTAAATCGGTGTAGAAATACTCAACTTCGGCTTCTTTCTTCTAGCCGTCTGGCAACAGTATATATTTGCCTCGAGGTAGCTGAGTAGGCAGCAGCACTATCGAAATAAATTCAGTTGTTCTTGCTTCCTCACAACCACGGGGTGTCGGTTTATCGGGCGTCTACAAAGTTTCATTACTCGGTGATACGTTTTCCCGCAATGTTTTCGTGGGACGTTTCCACACGTATTACCTTCACAATGAGCTACACGGAGCTGCGACTGTGGCGACGCCGTCATTGCCCGTGTTTTACGGCGATCACTGCGCAATTGGCGCATCTAGCGCTGTGGCGCCCTGGGTCACTGAAGAATTCATTATCGCTTCCGCTGTTATAAAAGTCTTCTGCGCTGCTACATCGTGTTCGCTTCTCCTTCTCCATTTTTGCTTCTTCGTCCTTGAGTTACTTCGGCAGGCAGACTGGCGACACCTCACGCCGCAGTTTCCCCACAGTCTAGACAAGCTCACAAGATCGCCTTAGGACTACCATCAAAGACATCAACAAAAACGCTGCTCCAACTGGGAATACACAATACTTGGGAGGAGATAGAGGAAGCACACCACAGCTCTCAGCTTTAACGACTGAAGCTAACTCCTGCGGGAAGGACTACTTTAAGGCAGCTAGGATATGCGACGCCACCCATGCAAGATCACATAACACTTGTTCCTTTTCGACAGCACATTCGAATTCTACCGATACCAAGAAACACGCACCCCGTTCATAACAAGGCACGCTGCATCGCTAGAGCTAGAGCCGTGAATGCCAAGTATGGAAGCAACACAACAATAGGATTCAGCGACGCAGCCGTATATCCAAATCAACCAGCACACGTCGTCTGCGCTGTTAACGTGGCGGGTCAGGAAATGACAGCTATGACTGTACGTACAGCCTCAACCGAAGCTGCAGAGGAAGTTACGATTGCCCTGGCTGCCACGACCAGCAAGGACTTCATCACAATGCTAACTGACTCGCAAGTGCCATGTCGAAGTTGTCAGCGGGCGCGCATCTCTACACCAGCACTGACCATTCTGAAAACCATTGCAGAGCTACCTGAGATGGAAATCATCTGGGTCCCTGGGAATGAATCTATCGACGGTAATGAGGAGGCTTACACCGCTGCCCGCGCGTACATACACCGGGCCAATACCTGAGACGGAAATTCTCCGCTGACATCAAAATAGACCCACTTCTCCGGTATTCAGACGTCCTGGAACATTACTGCAGGCTTGGGAGAAGAAACTTCCCACCGCCTCATCCTTGGTTAAACAAAGAAGAAGCCACCACTATTCCGCGATTGCAGACAAATTCCGATCCCCACAGCACCCTCATCCATTCTATCTACCCCACTCAGTATCCCTCCCGTTGCAATTTCTGCCCAACGCCCGGCACCGTGTACCACCAGGTATGGGAGTGCCAACAAACTCCAAACCTACCCTTTATCCCCTTCCCGTCTTTTGAGCAGTGGATGGCTCGTCTGGTCGATCCGGACCTTGGACACCAGCAAGAACTGGTCAAGAGGGCCTGGATGGCAAGTCGCAGCCTGGGCATTCCGGAATAAAGATGCCCTCCAGCGGGCGAGTGCCCTTCCATCCGCACTTACGCTCAGTAAATTTTTATTCTCCTACTCTCCTCCTCTCCGTGGCTGCTGGGGCGCTCCTGTTCTACTCATGTGCCGTCACGTTCATCTGTCGCGAGATATGACGTCACAGCAGCACGCACCAGGCAAACTCTTCTTCCGTCGCTGGAAACGTGCTGACGAAGCGGGGTGGTTTCGCCCTCGGCAAGTACTCCGGGGTCTCTGGTTCGATTTCCATGCAAGCTGCAATGTACCAGTATTTGCCTTCAGAATATTCTTTTTTTGCTTTGTCGAAATAATGCAAGTATGTACTTTTGCACAGATTTTGACGTTTATAACAGCGGAGCTGTTGTACAAGCCGTAAGTTCGGTGTTGCAGGAAGAAAATACCAAGAAAATGCGAAGCGCTCGTGAGCGCGTCCCTCGCGGTGACCGCTCAACTTTACCGGCACACGCAGTGGCTTTAGCAAAAAAAAAAAAAAAAAGAAAGAAAGAAAAAGACTGGCAAAACCCACGACGAAGGAGGAAATCCCGAGTGCTTATGAGCGTGTGCCTCGCGGCGACTGCCGAGTACCGGCGTGTGCAGTGGCATTAGAAAAAAAAATCCAGCGCTGTCGTCAAGCGCTACCGCGCATGTAACGCTTGCCGTGAGGAACACGACGATATCGATGCATATGACGATGGCTACTACTAGCACAGTGCAAATAAACGACGGAACATGTAAATAAACGATTTCAAGTTTGTAGAAATGCGTGGTGATGTGTCCTTCAGTGCTCACGTATAAAGAAATCCGGCAGCTTGGCTATGGTTCAAGCCTTGCGCGACTTAGTGCGAGCTTCGCCAGTTGAGCTGGTGGGAGTCTACAATGCTGAGGGTGACTTTGTATCCACCAGTCACCGTGAAGAAGACGACGACCTCTTCGATGCATATGACGATGACTACTACCACCGCAAATATGAAAATAAACAATGATACGGAAACTTGACTATGTGTCCGGCAATGCTCACCTACAACAGCTTCGCCATTCAAGTCTTGCGTGTAAGTGCCAGCTCCCCTTAAATTGGTTTGTGAGCATTTCTTGCTTTTTTAACAGCGGCGGCCATTTTCCGTACCGGACAACGTCGCTTTTTCGCACAATGGGGTACATGCCTAAAAAAATGGAAAAGGGGTGTGAGGGTGGGCTGCACCAATGGGGTTATCACGGGTGGATGCCAACTATATTGAACAAAGGTACAAAACACCATTGCTGTAATTTACAGAAGAAAAAATGAACTGACTTCAAAAGTCAAGAGGGTAGGCAGCACCAATGGGGTTATCACGGGTGGATGCCAACTATATTGAACAAAGGTACAAAACACCATTGCTGTAACTTACAGAAGAAAAAAATGAACTGATTTCGAAAGTCAAGAGGGTGGGCTGCACCAATGGGGTTATCACGGGTGGATGCCAACTATATTGAACAAAGGTACAAAACACCATTGCTGTAATTTACAGAAGAAAAAAATGAACTGATTTCGAAAGTCAGAGACACTGTGTTCTTCCACATACGGTAAGACGCATGGTGGTAAAATGAGTGCCTCCATTCGTCTATTATGGGCTGCTTAGCGCCATTACTGACTTCACCTAATAATTGTTTATCTTCGGGAACATAAAAAATGGCGGTTGCAGGCTTTTTTTGGTGGTTAGAAGAAAGAAGTAAAACCGAGAGAAACGAATAAATGGAGTGGAACGGGGAATTTGCAAACGCCGTTATAGGCCCACGGAAGAGAAAAGTATGGTATCAGAAAGTAACTCCCAGGGTAGTACTTTGCTTTTGGAAGCCACAGCATGTTGTTGGAGAACAAAAAGCTTTGTGTGGAAGTCTATTCAAAATTGTGGGGAATGTGTGGTTTTCAAAAAAAGAAACAAACACGATTCGACACATTTTGTTGGAATGCGATAGTATACATCCAAATCGGTGTGGCGGAAGCGTCCGCCTTCTCAAATCCCTAGAATTTAGGCTAATACACAGAAAGTGCAGCACAAGACCATTTAGGTGATTGAAAAAGACTGGAATGCTGGTGGAGGAAAATCGGAGTTGATTGATTGATTGTAAGGTTTAACGCGCCGACGCAACGCAGGCGATGAGGCGCGCCGTAGTGGAGGGCTCCGGATTAATTTTGACCACCTGGGGATCTTTATCGTGCGCCGAAATCTCGTACACACAGGCGTTTTTGCTTTTCGCCTCCATCAGAAAAGCGGCCGCCGCGGCCGGGAATCGAACCCGCGACCTCGTGCTCAGCAGCGCAACGCCTTAGCCACTGAGCCACCGCGGCGGGTAAAATCGGAGTGGAAAATATAACGCAGAAGTGCTGCGAACTGTAATGTAGTGTTACGTACTGGTATTACTGTTAAGTATAACGTACTCTTCAGTACTAGAGCTGGCTTCCCCGCAAGAAGATAATGTGTGCAGGGGTGCACCCTTTACAGGTCGCTTACTTCGTTGTACTGGCGTATTTTCCGTGACAGATATGACGTCACTGACATCTTGGTGCAAAAAGCTTTATGTTGATAAAGAAAGAAACCCAGCTGGGTTTCTCAAAGATACAGGCAACCCGTTTCACCGATTGAAACGTAACGTTGTTTAGGAGATACTACATATTGAGTTGCGGGCCTTGCTATATCGGGCAGACAGACCGGTGCTTTAATGACGGACATGGAGCACGGATTGGCTGTACGCAACAACTTAGGCGGTCCCATGGGCGACCATTGTAAAAGATGTGGGTGTACGTCCCAACTGAAAAAAAAAAAAAATACTCCCATGCACTCCGTACAGATGGCTACGCAGCGAAACTGTAGCGGGCTGCAGTTGGGTTCTTTCCCATTCGTACTCGCGGCATCGCTGATCGTCAGCTGCCTGCTCCTGGGGAGTACATATGGCGCGTGGCCTACCCATTTAGCAGGGCTGTGCGGCCATTGCCACGTTGACGCTGCTCCGCCCGCACCACCCTTGCCCGTTGAGCTGTGCTTCACGCAGTAGCTCGCTGCGCGCGCGCTCTGCTGCGAGAGAGGCTCTTTTTCGCTCCCTCTCATGTGCTGTTTACACTTACCAGTGTCAATAGATGCGAGAGCACTGTTTTCTGTGCGGAACGTCGTGACCACTGCCGTCGCCACTAGCGTTCGAAGCCATTTTGTTTTGAGCGTCTGCTGCGTGTACTACCAAGAATAATGGATCTCCCGCTAGGGCGGCCCTACCTGTCAGTCAAAGCTCCAGCGCTGGTTTCCAATATCTATCCATTGAGGTCTAACTCCTTTCCAAACTGTTTTGTTTTTTCGGGCATGACATTTGCTTGCGCCGGAGGATTTTTCTGCGTACACAGAACCACCGGATTTTCTTGCGTGTAGCCTCATAAATGATATAATGCTTCGCTTTAAAAACTATGTTCCTTAAGCGAGCCTCAAATAAAACGGAAAAGAATAGAGACGACGATTCAACAAATAAAGCGAGTTAAAAATGCATCAGCACACCATCTCAGGGGTACCTCAAGGGTACCTCAGGGGTCTACACTGGGCCCTCTCCTCTTCAACATTTTTGTTAATGACATCCACTCTGTCATTAGACACTGTTCGCTCTCTCAGTATGCCGATGATATGAAGCTGTATCGCGCGGTTTCCTCACCGGTTGATCGCGTCCTGCTGCAACATGACATCAATGCAGTTTCGGCATGGTGCGACAGCAACTACTTAAAGCTTAATCTCTCCAAAACTATTGTGATATCTTACACTCGTAAAACTGCCGCGCTCACTTTCCCGTACTCTTTGCTCGGTTTTGCCATAAAACGCGCCCCTGTAGCGCGCGATTTGGGTGTATTGATGGACGCAAAACTACTCTTCAACTCGCACGTGAACCATCTGACGAATTCCTGTCTCCGAACACTTGGCATGATTTCCCGAGCCACCAGTGAATTCACGAACCCATCATGCTTCGCATCCCTTTACCGCGCCCTAATTTTGCCGAAGCTAGACTTTGCAAGCGCAATCTGGAATTGTTTAAGTCCTTCGTCGTCTCTTCGACTAGAAAGGATTCAGAAGCGCTTCACCAGAACCGTATTTTATCGATACTCACCAGTGAGCAACTATCTGCACGTTGAGGTTCTCAAGCTCCTGAACCCTGATGAGCTATGTATCAGGCGTTCCAGGCGTGACCTGATTTTTCTTTTCAAGTGCATTCATTCTAAGTTTGACTGCCCTTGCCTTGTGAGCTCTGTTCTCCTGCGAGTGCCAAGCAGGCCACTGCGGCCGCATGGCTGCTTTCATGTTGACAAAATTCTGAGCTTGGTACCAGCTAGCCGATGCCAACATGCCTTTAACTGTCTTTTTTTATCTGCCATTGACATTTTTTGCAACGACATGGTTATTTTTAAACGCTCTTTGAAAAATTTTCCATCTTGAATGCACATGTTCTATAGCGCGGTCGCACATGCACTTCTCCCTCTGTTCTTGTGTGTCGGAGCGAAGAGAATCATCACGATTGTGCTTGTATTTGTCGTTTAGTGTACACACAATCTCCGTGCTCTTGTTGCTCAGAAAATGTCTCTGTCTCTTTGATAACTCTCCTTCTTTGTGTATATATACCCATATAATTGTACTGTTACTTCCCTTTTCATATTCTGTCTTTTGTATGAATTATATGTCTGTATTCTATGCATCACCCGAGAAGGCCATTGCGCTGTTGGTGAGAATTTCAAATAAATAAATAAATAAATCATTGTCACTGTTTAAAAGGAGATCGCATTTTTAGCTGGTTTCCTCTAACCTTGGGACTTTCGAAAATCGTTAATTATACCTTTATTTTTTTCGATCTTCTCGGATTGTGCTCTGCTATAATGTTTATTACATTAAATCTTTAAGCTCCTCCAAAACTATGCAAATGGCAGTCAGCACCCGTTTATGTCTTTCATGTTTTCTAGTTCTTTGTCCCGTTTGTTCGCGTTGTTCGACTTTACGCCATAAACAAACTAACTCGCGCCAGAATTCTGCGAGCCGTAATGGCAGGGGATCCTGGTGTCGCGAGGCCTTCGGCGCGCATAGAAACCGCTGGGAGCCGTTGTGGGCTGATTCCGGCATTAACCAGCGGCGCAGGCAGGCCGACCGACCTGTAGGTCAAAGAGTTTGCGGGTGAGCAAAGACAATAAAAAAAAACTGTGCAGTTACGGCAACCTGATTCGGTAACTCAAGAACGACGACAGCTCTCGCGTCGCCTTGGAAACCTATTGCAACTTAATCGACAATCAAGGAAGACAAGCGACCACCCGCACAATGTTCTGCTTTCTTCACCCGCACAATGTTCTGCTTTCTTTTATATTTACCTATTCTTCCTTCATTCCTGCCTCAAGGGGGACCAGTCGAGTTGCCCACTGAGTTGTCTATCATGAGGAGACCGTTGTGTTGACCATTACGTTGTCGTACGAAGCCTATGAGCTGCCTTACAGTGCCTCCCGTGGAGATTTCCTTTGAACACCGTTGTTTACTCATACAGTGTTCCGTCGTTAATCGTCGCAGATGGTTACCGTTGTGGAGTAGCGGTTTTAGGGGTGGGCGACCAGTGCGGTCGCACAGGGCGCCAGTAAAAGGAAGGGGGGGGGGGGGGGGGGGACCTGCACCTTCACCCGGCCCCCTCCCTGTCTTCCGTCCATCAAAACAAGACACTTCGGTGGTGCACTTTGAGGTTATGGGGAAAACACGTATGTCCAAATCACCTCAAAATGAGGGTGCGAAGTGGGAATCGGCCTTTCCGAAAAACCGCCTGAGGAGTCTTCGGGACGTGGCTTTTGTATTCACAAACCCAACTCAAGTATAACATTTACCTTCCGGCACTTTTTGGCACCTTAAAGCGTTTCAAGAACAAAACTTGTGCTGAAAGGGCGCCTTGTCGCGATGGCAAAGGGGTGCCTTGTAGCGAATATTGTCCATTGAAAACAAAGTTGCATCTACCATCAACCCGTCCGAAGCCGTAGCTCAATTCGCAATGTTAAAGACCAGCAAGGTTTTGTTATGACATCTCAGTTGCGTTTTATTTCGCTTGCTTTCTATGTTTACAATCGTATCACAGAGCAGCTAGCGTAGAAATCACGTTGTCGTTTGAAAGACTTTAAAACCGTTATTACTTATGTGTTTCGAGCTTGTATATTCGTATACTTTGTGGCAAACTTTTACGGCTTTTTCATGCTTGCAGCTTTCACTTTTCATGTACTTTTAAGCGCTGAATTGTTTTCTTGCTCTTTCTGTAAGAGCAATAATTATATCTGTAAGAGCAAGATCTGTAAGAGCAATTATCTGTAAGAGCAAGAATTCCAGAATTATATGATTGGAGAGCACCTCATATTTTTTGTATTTATTGTATGCCTCGTGCATTGTGAAATAAAGTGTCGGACTGATAAGTTCATCAAATCACTGAAGTTATGCGTCTTGTTTATTTCTGATAACTCCCTTCCTGGCTCGCAATGCCGCGAGTTCTTGAAGGAGAATGCGCAAAACTGCGGCAAAAATGCTGTGTCAAACTGCATTATCCTGTGTCATCGAAATATATGTGTGTGTTATGCCGGTATGCTAGTCCAAGGGCTTTCGAACAATGCACTGGCAACGACCGACTCCGCGGGATTGGCCGACTGCGTTTGTTACTAAAAAGATGCTTTATCGGCCCCTTCATCACAGAGTTCTTATTCCTGCTATTTGAGAGTCGTCGCTACAGCACTACTTGTTTCGCTTTAATGCCCATCCTATTCGTTCTTGTAGCACTGGTTGGTTGCTAATAAAGTAGTCAATCAGTAGTCAATACTAGAGCTTCGCTGGCGCGCGCTAGCGTCTTGACGAATAACTGCAGTTGCCTGGAATTTTGGTTCATGCAATAAACGTATTTTTAACGGCAAGTTTCTTTTCGCTTGTGCGTTTTCAGCCGTATTAACTGCTTGTAATGTACATGGTCTGTGACATACTGAGGCCTTAGGCAACGTGTTGGCGACAACCTCTGCCTGCCGCTATTGATTTGTAGTCTCCGTTCAGGCTACAGCCATCAAAACACATAGCTCGCGTGAATGAACTGTCGAACACAATTTTGTTTTATGATTAGACATCGTCATTAAAAATGAAAACAATCGCGATAAGGTAATTGTAAAAAAAATCCACGCCCTTCCAATATGGTCACGTGGCCAAAGACGACGCAGTTGTCTTCAAAGAAAACACGTTTATTGGAGCGAACTTGTGCTCCCCTAGCAACTGCAAGAATATAGGCGGCGAAGCAGCAGTCAACAAAGTGACGTGCGAAGGCGAGCGTCGACGATTCCAATGCCGCGGCGTCTGCACGGCTAGGTCAGCTCGTATACCCCCAGGCAACCGATAATTGCGCCACTAGCACCAATTTATCCCCTGGTGCTTGCTAGGCCAAACTGTCAAACCAAAAAACAACAAAAAAATCACTGATGCTGCTATGGCAACGGTTTCATTGATGCGCGAGGAGGAAACACCATGCCGCTTATTGTCTACTATGGGCTGAACGATCGCGACTGTCTTTGTGTGCTGCAAGAGTGAAAAAACACCGCTTGCATTTTGCTTTTCAGATTGGGCTGCTGCTGCACATCTTGCTTTCGACAGCTTTCAGTTGCTAATTTGCTTGGATTCTCTTGGACTAATTTGCACGTGCACAAAACATTTGTTTGGATATCTTTCTTAGTTGAATATGCGCGGGCCAGCACGCCTCGAAGCGTGACAATTTTGTTTGGGGCAGATAAAGTAGCAGGCGGGAAATGTAGTGTATTCACTGATTTTATTAGCAACGTATCACAAGCGAAGTTAAATACATGCCACAATAGCACAGAGCTGTGTATCTCGAATAGTAAGTACAAATGTCCGCATTCTGTGTCGGTTACACAAACATAAGAAACATCTTCGTACAATTCATCGTATACAGAAAATTCCTGCAGAGTTCACCGCGTTCATTTGCTGTACACTATGCAATTCTAGAGAAACGATGATCTTAAAAACACGCTTTTGTGAATAATAAAATGATTATGGGATGAGATGACCAGCTCATTTCGCCACCACTAACAACCGCTCCATATTCTTATTCTGGTAAATTTGCTAGCCCAAAAAACCTTTTATAGCTGGCGAATTTTCGGCATAATTTCGCCATACGTCGCACCTAGTAAATGGAAGAAATACCACCATGGATATCAATAAAGAGCACGTAAAAGAGAAACAAATATTGAGAATGCAAACAGGTACAAAAAATGTGTCTTAGCACAGGTTGAAAAGCGAAGCGCAGCTCGGCCGTCGCGCAGGTAACTCGAACTTCTCATAACACGGAATGCAAGTGGCCAGCTGCCACGTAAATAATTTTGGGGGCCTTTATCGTGTTAATAAGCATTCAAAGGTGCTAATGTCACTATAAAAAACTGATCGTCGGAACGCTCTAAAGCCAAACCAATTCGTCGATGAAGCATTTAAGCACATTAGGCGAACATATTTTCCAAGCTTTTCTGTGGTGGAAAGAAAATGAAGAGAAACCGCTCACCAAATCGATACCGAAGCGAAATTTCCGTCTGCGTGTCCGCTGGCATCAATCGGCTCATGAGAAACTGTCGACAAGGACAAGTAGCTTCACAGGCTTACAACATTACTGACGAACGCGTTGTACCGAACAAAAAGAAATTCACTGTAACGCAACAGCAGACGATTTTTCGGTTCTCCCCACAGCTTTCTTGATAAGGATAGCGCTTATTGCTTCTTCATAACTTTGACTGAATAAAAACTGTGCTGACCTGCCGTCCGCTCCGAAGCGGAAAAATTTCGCTTTGCTATTCCTTCATGAGTTGTCGCACCGCACAGCATCGAAGCAGGCGTTGGGTCCTTTTCACAGTTTCTCTGACATTTTGAGCTCGTTCGCACTCGCAGACACCCAAAGTTTCACCTTCAAGACATACTAAAAAATTTCTACACGTGCACACACTGAAAGCGGCAGGTGGAGGATGGCACCAGAAGAGATAAGAGCGAAAGCGCCGCCCATCGGCGCAACGAATGAAGCGACTAAATAAATAAATCAGGTGCCAAATAAGGAAACAGCCAAGAACACATTTTATTTCTACACATATTAGAATCACTTTACTTTATTGCTGCGTACGTTGAAAAGATAAAGCCACATATGCAAAAGTTGCTGAATTTTCGCTTGGCTACCAGCGTCATGGCGGCACTTAATTTTGCGATACCGAAACTCCGGCCCCTGGCGTCTGCTCTGCAGGCTTTTATCTTTCGGCGCAAGTGATTCTGGAACCGTCGATTTACATCCAGAACATTGTAGATCAGAGGAGATTATTCTGGGATAGCGACGTTAAGACGAAGCAGTCTGCTTATCTGAATGAGATAGCCCGTGCGGCATAAAAAATAAAGAATGGACGACGCGCTTCGCTTGGGACACAGATAACAGAGGCGGGCGTGGCCGGCCAGTAAAAACAAACAATAAATAAACAAACCCATACATGCTTCGCGGCATTATGTGAAGAAGGATGACTAGCGAAGCTGTGGTTTCGTTTCTCAACGCGAGCGACAATATGCTTTGACCGGGGTGCAGTCCAAGGAGTGCACGAAACAAAACACGTTTGTTTGTAATTTGCGATTGAGCATACTTACTAGGTAATTAGATTAATGAAACTATAGGAAGGAACTGAATTAGCGTCTCGACTGTGGCCAGTTGATTCATTCTGAACTTAAACAACAGCGCAATTGACAAGGACAGCGAAATTTCAGCGCATGTCTGTGCTTCTTTCTTAGTCCTTGCCAATTGCGCTGTTGTTTAAGTATAGAAAGGACTAGAGTTATATTCTAGCGGACAAACAAGGGGCTCTCCGTTTCCTTCCCGTAGAAGCCGATGCATTGACAGCAGATGGGAATTCTACAATATTTACAACTTTACTGTGAACATATATGTAATTTTGAAAACTAAGTAAAATAATATTTACAATTGCACTCTGAACAAACTAATAGTGACAAGTAAATAAAACTCGGCGCAACGATAGAGTCGTCTTAACAGCAAAATGTCATATAATTGGTTGCGAGATAGTTTCCATAAAACAACAGTTAGGGCTGTTTTCTGTAATCCTACTTCCTCTGTTGATAGACCTGCTTCACTGGGCAACACTCTATGTGGGAAAGCCACAGTGAAAAAACCAAGCTTACACCGATCCTTCTAAAGTTGGCTTTACCTCAAAACACAAATAAATTGCTGGAAGGATTTTTTTAGAGGGAATAAAAGCCGTGTTGTGTCAAAATATGAAGGCCCTAGGACGTTTCTTAAAATTTTTGAGTTGTTCTATACGGTGATGTGTGGCGCAGTTTTACGATCCCAGGAATTTGAGTGGTCGCCGCAAGGTGGCGCCACGCTCGCGTGCTATTCCTCCCAGCTTGGAGGAAGAAAAAAATTCTTTCCTCCGTGCTTCCAAGGGCCCTATTCTCGACTGCACATATTCCCGGGAAACTCGCCATGTTTCTTTTTTTTTTTTTTTTGCATAAGCACGACGTAAGCAATCAGTGACGTGCTGTACCTATAGCTATGACGACATGCAGTGTAATTTGATGATTCACTCACAAGGATCGCAACCAAGGTATGAAATATTGCGCAAGAAAGATATAAAAACACTTGGCATGTACTATAAAAATTCAGACGGTAGCTGAGGCTGGCAAGAAAAACACATTTCTGGAGGTAAAAATTGGCGTCAACACCACAAGGCGATAGAGTAACGTTGATCCAAAAGCGAGCGAAAGGCGGATGTCAAGCTAAAGAACATCACACAATTTTTTTACCGTATCTATTTATTTCTTTCAATCACTTTTAGTAACATAGCAGGGCTCTCTGCTTCAAATTTTGTTGCGTTATCCCCTTCCCTGCCGCCACCGCCGCCACGCCATCGTCTGCTGCTGTGTTACAAGTTTATGGCGTGATCACAGAAAAAGACGGCCGCGACCAACGCTTGTGTGACACATAAGAGCAGCGAAGCGCTACGCCTGATAACCGCGGAGCGCACCGATGTCGCCGATTCAGTCACTCGTCAATCTCCACTTCAATCAGCGCTGTAATGAACCAAAGAGTCACTTTCTTTGTTATTTTACTCTTGAGTTCGATCATGTGACCCAACAGCTTTCTAGGACGAGTGTCGACAAATGCCATGAATTGGGTTTCCTTTGTCATGGAGAGGCTTGTACTGCCCTCTTATGTTGCGGTTACGCCAAACAAATAATTTTTATTTTATTGCCAAATATAAAAGCAACATACTGCCCGTTATTTGTATGCTCCATGATCGCTGACTTGGAAACAGTTGAAACTATAATTTGGTTCGGTAGGAAACATGCTTTAAACAGCGTGCATGCGAAACTGCGCCTGCTGCAAATTTGCGGACATTTCGCGGCGCCGAAAGCCGGGGCAATTTTTTGCCCTATTTCGCCATGTATTTTGCGACAGAATCAGCCGATATTTTGAAGCTGTTACGTAACATTACGTCACTTTTACGCAGACTGAACTTGCCAATGCATGACGTGTCGTTTCCGCCAACTGTTTAAATTACGCCATGCCTTCTCAGCCAATCACAGTGAGGGCGTGTATTACAGGCATTATTGTTGTTGAATAGCAAAGACAGGCCTACGTTGTCATGTCTAGTGCTTTTAGCCTGGTTTTTATTGCCGGCCAAGAATTATGCGCTTTCAGTAAAGAGAAATAAGGCAAACTTTAGAACTGGTGCCCGTAAACGTCTTAAAACGTCAAAATGACGACAGCGCACAACCGCTTTGTCAACCGGAAGCACGCGACCAAAATTGAAAGCCAATCAGAAAAAACTTCCGGCAAATTCCCAGATTTCCCAGGAATTTGTGCAGTCGAGAATAGGGCCTTAAGTTCCAACGAGAGCGCCGCCATCTTGCGTGCGTAGCGCCCTCTGCTAGCTAGCTGGCCGATTTGCCGGCTTGGGCGTTTGCTCCGCGGCGTATGGGCGCCAGTGGCGTCTCGACGAATTCTTAAAGACGATAGTCTTTCTTGGGCTACTTAAACCCAGAAATTTTGGTCTGTCTGTATGTCTCTCTATGTCTGTCTGTCTGTGACTCGATTCAGCCACCCGGCCAAAGTAAGATTGATATTGCGCAATAGTCTTATATACTCACAGCCAAATGTAAACGTCTAAGCCCGGTTTATATGTCCATACTTGTCAACTTTGTTGAACAAGAACAAGACATTACGCAAATATAAGACAGGAAATTAGTACACAAGGGATATTTACAGCGTTCCTTTATTAAAAAATTCATGGATACTTGGTTTTTCAATAGCAAACGATATTCTACATCTACTGCAGAAAACCGCCGCCTCCTGGCGGCATATAAAAAATCACGAGGCAACAGCAACGAGAGATGATGATGATGATGATGTCCTCAAAGATTTTGGCACGCACCCACAAGGGGGGATTGGGCAGGGCTAAATCGGTTGTTCCACTAGCTAGGTTCCACGTTCTGCTAGGAACACACGTGGAGAACGACCACGCGGTTCTATAAACTTTGAAGTCGGCCGCCTCGATTCACGCGCGTCTCCGCCGTACTGCAGCGCTGGCATCGAGGAACCCGGCCTGTAGCAGTGGAACGCGGTAAATTCAAATCGCCTTGCGCAAACCTTTAGTTGTTTACCTTGGGATGAGCGCGACGGTACAGGAACAGCATGAGAGGTGAGCGGGAAAGCAAAGGGGGGCATTTCCTTGGCAAATGTCTACGAAGACTAGTCTCTTTTGACGACATTTGCAACGAAAGGAGCAGATACGCGGCCAATTTTCTTTGTAGCACGTTGCACGTTCTTTTCTGTAATATACTTTAAATAAGAAACTTGTTGCATATGACCAGTTTCAGCGATATGGATTAAAATTGCGGCTTTTTGGGCCGAGGTGGAGCTGGAATTCCCCTCGAGGTAGCGTGGTCCACGGTCGGTAAACGATTCTGTGTCGAACATATGTATGCAATTGTCCGTCACGAGCTTTTTTTTTGTATGCCTGGGATCGCTTCTAGCGGGTATTTTGATCGCTTTACTGGAAAAACTGTTGTTTGTTAAAACGACCTAACCGTGATACGCTCGGTGCCCATGGGCAACAAGCAGAAGCGCGTGTCATTGTAACAGACTTATTCTGGCTTCGTACCACTGCAGGGTGTATTACAGGTGGTTTTAGGTGAACTTGGTAAGTATTTGGATATTATGTAGTTTGTGTTAAATCTTATCGATATATCAACACCTCACCCTCAGTCACCACTGCCACCAACTATAAATAAAATTTACTCTCTCTAGAATTCCAAGCTGCTCTGCAGCACAATTCAGCTGTGCAAGTACAACATAAATAAAACAACCAAAATAGCCCCTGGAGATCGTTATATAAGGACTTAATAAGCGTCCGCCTTTCGGAAGCCAGACAGACAAGCGTTCGCTTTTGCGTTGCTTAGTTTGATGTTGCTGACAGAGACATCACATTTGGGCAATATACTGAAAAAGAGAGAGCAATTTATTGAATGTGAGGAAAACACAGAGAGGCCGGCCTGATCGTATAGTCTCTGACCTGCTACTCCGTGGGGGGGGGGGGGGGGGGGGGTGAGGGGGGGGAAGAGCATAGATAGAGAGGGCGACAGGAATGATGACTGACGTAGAGATGATAGTATAAGCATTACAAAATTCTTAAAAAGCAATGGTTTGGCTAGGTTGTAGCCCAATCCAGTTGTGGTGAATAGACCGAACTCTTGGCTGGAGTGAGTGAGCGAACAACTTTATTTTGCCCAGGTCGGGGATGTGGAATCCTCTTCAGTTGCCCCTTCCCCCCTTTCCTTTCCCCCTCAGATTGGCTGGAGAAAGGGACAACCTAGGGAGGCAGTAGTCACTGTGAAAATCGCCAAGGCCAGCCCCCGTAGTACTTGGAGCTGGGTATGTCGCAATGCGGCCGCAGCAACGGTGGAGATGGAAGTAATACCACCTGCGGCCCAAGCAAGTTGCAGTGACCGATTTCAGTTTGAAAATAAGGTACGTATAAGGGCACATAAATCACCGTTATTTCCTATTGACCTGTGACTAGGTGCCAACCGCTACAAGCTTTCGAGCACAGCTTCTAAGTGGTGGCTCTAATCTGAAGAGATTGGACTTTTCAAGCTTTTTTGGCACCGCTTATTCCTCTGGGGCGAACAGGCATTCGAACCGTGAGAACTCGAGCTAGAATGAAGCACGTTTCCGAAAATTGCTTCCGCTACAGCGAAAACAGGACTCGGAATACGCGAGACCCCGATGGCGTTTCGGCAGGGAACAATCGATTAAGTTTTTGTCACCTTCCCTACGAGCAGTGGGCGGAACTTCCGGCTGACCAGGTCCGCCCTCTCCTTTCGGCGTAGCTTGGCGGAGAGCGCCCAGGTGTCCAGCACAGGCCGAAGTATCCTGGAATAGAGGACCCCCTGACAGGCGGGTGCCCGCACATCAGCACGCAAGGCTCGTCTTAAAAGAGTTTACTCCTCTTCCTCGTCCCTGCCTCATTGTGACTTCAACCTGTAACAGAGACATCTGCGGTTTCAGGCACAGAGTCCATTGCATTTTGCCCAATTTTCTGCCACTACTCCAAAGTAGGTGTATAGAAAGAGCTCAGCAGAACAAAATTGACAAATAATATTGTGTGCTTTAAAGTGCGCAACTCGCAAGCTGCTAGTCTAGCTCATTTATTATATACATTTCATTACAATAACGCGTCCTTTGTGGTAAACCCGCACGTGCGATGCCTACAAAGCGTAGTCAAGGCAAAGGAGCGGCCGCGTCAAGCGCGCCGGGATCGGCGCGCACACTCCAGATAGGGGGAAAGGCGGCCCGCGCGGCGCGACCGATGAATGCGAGAGTACGTTTCCCCTCGCCCGATGGAACGGTCTATATGTACTATAGTGAACTAGAATATAGTCTATACATCACTCTGTAGTCGGAGACGATCTCCGGGATCCTGGTCATAGACAGCTTCACCGTAAAAATGAGTGTGACGCCAAGAAGGGGGAGGAGGTGGTAGGGGGGCGCATTGGCAGGAGTTCGCAGAGGGCGGCGAATGAGGTAAGGCCGGCCCTGCCGTTGCGAATACCTAAGAGAACTGTTTCGAGCCGCCGGCGCGCTGCCACGCCTGCAAACGGTCACTCTCGCAAGTGGGAATCCTGTAGAGCGGGAACGCCTGTGCGGACACGTTCGTGAAAATAAAAAACCCGTGGTGTTGGCAGCTATCGTCAATGTGTCGCTCGATGGCTGCATTACAAACAGTTAAAAACAGCAACCTCAGCGAGGCCGCCGTTGCATTAGGCTAACACGATGCCTGTCGATGCAGACGGACGTATATATACCACTGTTCGTAAAACAGAGCGTCAAGTTCGCGTGAATCGGACGTTTTCACAAGTGATGGAACGCTTGACATGTCAATTCTCGGTTCCTGGATCAATGCGATCGGATTACCGATCCGCAACATTCCGTTCCCCTGTAGGTACAAGCGAGTCACTTTCCGTGCGCATTAGCACCGTCTACTTGTTCGCTTGGAACACTCCTTACTGTCTTGAGCAACTGCTAAAAGCGCGCCGCTGTTCGCTCTTAATAGTGACGGCCTAGAGTCGCAGGTTTTGACGCTAACGGCCTGAGTTGGAAATGGAAAGCCAGCAATTCTAACATTTTCTTTTGCCAAGACCTGGGTTTTTTCTTTACTGTAAAATTATTTCCTACGTCAATTTTACGCATTATTCTTGGAAATAAAAGTTCTAAGGTATCTTTTAGGACGGTTTACGTGTGGGGCGCAGCCCACAACAACGTTCTGAACCGCGCGGAAGTGGCGGGCTTCTATTTATTTGAGAATGAAATGCTACTACCGATCCGGTTCTAATGACCTCATTGCTTCCCTTTCATTTTCTCTTTTTTCCCTTGTCGGTGATAACCCCGAACAAGATGTGTATGGTCACGTTCAATGAATTCGGCAGCAGTCGACGGTGACAAGCACGCGATTCACTGCTTAAAAAATTAACCCTCCGGCTACTATTATTCGCATTTTGGCGAAGCAGGAAAAGCTGTCTGTCTGTATAGCGCGTTCGACGCCTTGGTTATACCTGAGCGCGCTAACCAGTCAAGACGGGCCTTCACCTGCCGAGTCAAGGGCAGTCTTTTAAAAATTCACGAGCAAAGAATTGCCTCCAAAGCACCCGAAAGGATAACTGCCAGTTTGTGGAGAGATATATAACTGGCCAAACCACGCATGATGATTAACGACCATGTTCACTGTTCCGAGAACTGGCATTTCGAATGGAAGAATAATTGTCATATAACCGTGCTGGACTGTGTCCGTCATTGGGTCGAGTCAGCGGTGTAGCCAGAAATATTTTTCTAGGGTCGTTATATGCCACCGGTTGAAAAAAAAAAAAAAACATAGTGTGCCTCGACAAAATTTTATTCATTTTCACGCTTGAATACTCCGACGGCATCCTTCTTACTCTCGTTATTACATTATAGCATATAGATTCAATGTGTAAATTGCCTAAGCAAAAAAAAAAAAAGGACGGAAGGAAGGGGGAGAACAGAACAGACTAGAACAAAGCAGTTCATTTCGTTAAAATATATCGCAAAACAAGATGAAGAGGCACCTGGATCCATAGCCTGCATGTCTACGGTCGTGGGTTCGATTCCCGGCCGCGGCGGCCGCTTTTCTGGTGGAGGCGAAAAGCAAAAACGTCCGTGTGTACGAGATTTCGGCGCACGTTAAAGATCCCCAGGTGGTCAAAATTAATCCGGAAACCTCCACTACGGCGCGCCTCATCGCTTGCCTTGCGTCGGCGCGTTAAACCCCTCAACCAACCAATTACACGATTTAGAGGGCTTTCGCTGCTTGGGAGGACCGCGCTGGGTCAAACTTCGATATTAGCGCAGGTCCGAGTTGGTCAGCGCACATCCCCACAGCTGGTGAGAGGTGGGGGGTACTGACTGGGAAACATTAAAAATGCACGTCTTTTCTGCTCCAGGCCTATTGACCTGTGTATCTGAAGGGCCAGCTAATCGAGTCCAATACCCCCATATGTACACATGGCGCATGTCCACGTTCGGGATTTTAAAGAGCAAAGCTCTACAAACCTTGTCGAGCCGAGTTTCGCCGTCGCCAGCAATTTGACCTTCATTCGATCGCAGCTGCGCCGTAGACCTGGCAACGCATCACGTGACTCGCCGCGCCTGGCTCCGCCGCCATCGCCTTGGCGCATGCGTTCTCCGCAGCTGGGTCGCCGCTTGACCACGTGACTCACTGCACGCCTGGCCAACGCACTCGTCGAATCAATGCGAGCTTGACCACGGATGAGAGCGCGGCCGGGCCGTCTTCTGTGAGCGTTGCGTGGGAGCGGGAGGCTTTGAGCCGTCGTCGGCAAGCGGCGTCGGACCATCCCGCGGATATCGCCCGGCGAGCTGCTTCGCTGGAGCGTTGCCTACCCAAGCCTAATCACAGTCATGTCTAGCCTCCGACCCAGGCCCAGCCGTCATACCTGGCGTAACGATGAGTGTATACATAAGTACAATAATTACTGCTAAATCAAGGGTTAACGAAGTGAAACCAAGACTTAACCAGGATGAACCCAGCTTTCGCTTTGCATATCCAGGGTTAGCCGAGCTAAGCCGCCGCCATTTTTTTGCTTGTTTTAAACGACGATGTTCGCGCGTACGGTAGGAAATATTCCCCGACCGAGCGAAACCGGAGTGAGGCTCCCACCCCAAAACAGGGGTAGGCGCAGTCGACCAAAGCGAGTAGTGAGGCCGCGGCCGGAGTAGAGGTGCCAACAGCCGGGAAGACGTCATGGCCGCGTCACGGTGACGCCTCCCTTACATGGGAAGGCTAATCGTTCTGCAGGCATTTTGAATAAAGTTGCTTCGCTCGCTCACTCGGAATATCATCACTACCGCATGTCAGTACGTCAACGGCTGTCGCTCTAAGTCTTATTACATTGGGGTGGTTCACTGTAAAGTTTGCGTTGGTGCTGCTATGAAGTGGGTGCAACATCCGCGACGTAAAGCTGATTGTTTGTTTGAAAGATAATTTCCGGATCTCAAACTACGGCCCCCAAATTATTAAACATCAGATAGTTCATCTTTGCTACACACATTCTGAAATCAGGAACCATGGAAAAAAGTTAACAAAATGCCGAGTGAGTTCGTATTTAAATCAACTGGTCAGAACGCAGATTGCTATGGTAGATGTGTTCCTAAACATCAAAGAAGTACACAAGCATTTCTCACCAATCCGCTGCTCCAGTTAGTAAAGATGGTGCAATAGGGCGTGTCGTTCTTCTTTACTTTGCCTGCGCATTAATCATTGTCTCTCAAGAGATCCTACTACTACATTTGTTACTTTCCCACGTGAAAGGATGTATTGCATGAAATGTCTTCCCTAAAGATTCAATGTAATCGCTTCGCTCTACGTCAACAACTGTCGCTGTAGGTGGTATCCCCTCTGGGGTGATAGCCTGTGAAGTTTTTTTAGTTCCTGCCCTTGATAGTGCCCTGCAGTTTTTATCACTTTAGTCGTTCACAGCCACAATAAAAATACCCAGAAGATATGGCAGCAATTTTTTGAAAGTTTATAAAATTGTCCTCGGAAATTATTTGAGACAAGAAAATCGCTGTGGTTTTTCCGATTATTCAAACTATTTTTTAAATCCCTAAATTGTTCGGCTACGGAACACCTTTCCGTCGATCACTGCGACAGTGACATATCTTCTCTATGAAGCGCAGCGGTCCGTGTTCGTATCTGTCGGGAACCAAGTTGCGACGTTGGTTCGTGCACTTCCTTCGTCGTTTCGTCTTGGTCACGCAGTGTTTTCTTTCACAAAGCACGTCTTATTATCGGGAACTAGGAAGCGTTAAGAAAGCGGCGGTTTGAAAGAAGCCGAGCTCATCTATCAAGTCCTTGATTTGATTGTGCGCTCCTGCAGGAACCACAGAGAGGGCGAAATCTTGCTCCGCTTCCCTTCAGCTGTCGCTAGAACACGTAGTGAACCATCTTTCAGTCTCACAATGACACGGGATCGTCGCAAGGCTGGAAATGGCGCGATAATGTGCCTAAGCGCGTTTCCAAAACCAATAAAAGCGACAAACAAAGGCGTGTTTTAGAAAGCAAAGATGGAAGAGCAGCGAGAGGAGGGCGGATGTGAGAGGTTTCTAGAGGAAGCAAGGGAGAAGCAGGAGGAGAAAGGACGTGCGACAGGCGGCGTGCGCGGAGTGAGGAGGCGGCAGAGCCAGCGCCCGGGGCGCTGCTGAGCTCGGGGCTGGCAATTTGCTCGGCCTCCCCTTCCCACACGGGCGGCGTGAGGAGGAGGCCGAGCCGACAGAGGGGCCTGCGCCGCCAGCAGCAGCAGCAGCAGCAGCAGCAGGCCCTGCCGTTTCCCACGCTTTCCGACGCGGGGAAAGGACTGCGGCTCGTTTGGCGGCTCGTGGCGTGGACGCGGTCGGGGTTGGGGCTCGCGCGTGGCTCGTTCGCTGAAAGGGAAGCAACCGCCGTCGCACGAAGTGCGGCACCGCGCGAAGTAATTTCGAGAACGGTGTCAATTGCATTCGCCGCCCGTGTTTCCAGACTGGTAATCGCTTTGTTACCGCCGCCTGCGCCCGTCTTCCGGCAGCGCGTCGACCCGTTGCTTGTTGTCTTCATTTGCTGGGCACCTCGTAGGCACACTCGTCGCTTAGCTGACACGATGGGCCACCCAAAAAAAAAAAAAGTACAGAAAAAAAAAGAGAGAGGGAAAGGGCGGTGACTGTTTGCACAAGTCCGTCGCGAACGTCCGCAAGGAAGGTAGGGTGCCGGGAGAGGAGTGGGCAGCGGGGTATAGTTGCATGACGTGGCTAGAGTGAACAAGTGGAACGATCAGCTGCCGCCACGCATAATCCGCAACGTAGTCGCAAAGTGCGACATCGAAGCGATAATATCGCTTTATGCTAATTTGATTTTTTTTCCTTTCTTTATTTGATGCGCTATGTCTAGCCTGGGTGTCTGCCCTCTCGGCATTGGAGCACTTATTTAAACAGATTGTGATAAATCTGGTGCAAAGAAACAGAACCCTGAAATCCCTTCGAATTATTTGTTCGCAATGTTGCTTTGGACAACGTGTTCAACGTACTCGTACAAATTATAAGGGGGCAGTGATCAGGAGGGAACAAATATACAGAAGCAACAAGGGGCCATAAGGATATGTGGAGGTTTAATTGAGCGGCGTGATAGCGTCTTTAGTTTTACAATTATTTCGCGCACAACGTACTCCTCGCACTCCTCCACAACGTACAACTTCCCTAACCCCCTCCCTCCCCGCCCAAGACCGCAGCATCCATTTTGCTGACTCCGTCAGTCGTTTTAATGGTTGCCCGAAAGGCCCATTTTTTTCTTCTGGCTAGACGAGGACTAAAAGCAGTGTAACGCGACAGTGCTACCTAATTTACCGAAGTGTTCTACTTGAAGGGAATGGAGGGGAGAAAGGGAGGGGGGCGTCCGCACAATGCTGCCATAGGTCGGGAGGATCACTCACGAGTGCACTCACACACCATCCACTCACCACTCATGAGGGAGTGGTGAGTGAGCCTCGCCATCGTTTTGGACTGGCGACTGTGTGTGCGAGTGAATGCGAGCCCCACGCGCAGTGAGACCCGCTCACCACTCGCGAGTGTGAGCGGGTGAGACCCGCGGGTGAGTGTGAGACCCACTCACCATTCACGAGTGCGAGAGCAACTCGCGGAAAGCCCCGCTCACCACTAGCGAGTGCACTCGCGCTAGTCGCACCATTTTGGCGGCTTACCGCAATGAGCGCCACTATTGGGCTTGTAATCGCTGTTGGCTATTCGTCTCAGCCTGGACCCGCTCGCTGGGATGATTGTTAATGGCGGGATTGCTTTTAGCTTCGGAAACATGTCGTCACTGAGCTGCTGCAATGGGGCACCATAGAATTAACTCTCAGGTGGCGTGTTGATTTAGGAATATGATTTGGATAGCCTTCTGACGCCGTAATTCACTAATACTATTCGGTTTCATTACTCATGGAGGGTTTGCTGTGCACACTCGTGTGCGAGGGGAGACGACGAGCGGTGAGCGCGAGCGCGAGTGAGTGCGAGTGGTGATGCCGAATGGTGAGTGTGAGTGAGTGGGAGTGGTGATGGCGAATAGTGAGCGTGAGCGCCAGTGAGCGCCAGTGATGAAGGCGAACGGTGAGCGTGAGCGCTAGTGGGTGCGAGTGGTTGAGGGCGCGTAGTGAGCGTGAGTGCGAGTGAGTGCGAGTAGTGAGGGCGACTGGTGAGCGTGAGTGCGAGTGAGCGCATGAGGAAAAATATATTTTTCTGTGTGAGTGTGAGTGAGTGGCGAAATATTTTGCCTAGGTATGAATGCTGCTGTTTAATTTATTGGCACCTATCGTGAATTTTTAATGGTGGTAAATTTCAGTGGTCAAAATTAATCCGGCGCCTGGGCCACCCCTACGGCGCGCCTAATCGCCTGAGTTGCGTCGGTGCGTTAAACCCTACGACCAATCAATCAATAAATCAAAAGAGAATAAAATAGGAATGATTTGTACGTGTTGGGAAGCCCATACATGTCTGATTCTAAGGTTATCTAACGTAGTGCACCTCAGAACCGTTGTATAACACAAGCTGTTGAACACAAATTTTGACTTCTTTTAACAGCAGAGCAGTTTAGGCCGACACAAATCCGCATTCGCCGCTCCAAAAAACACAGAAGTTTCAAGAAAAAAAAGTGATTAGGGAGGTCCCGGGAATCGAACCCGGGACGTTCACGCCGTAAAACCTGCAACATAACCATTAGGCCACCCCAAAACCCCAGGGGTGCCAGTTAGCAGCGATGAGGAACAATAACATGTACAGCCAATTGGAAAGAAAAAAAAAAGCGCTTTCCGCGGCCGTAATCGAACCTAAGTCCCTCGCGTTATGAAACCGGTGTCTATCCGATTGAGCTATCATCGCTTTTTTTTTAACAAGCATAGATTTATTAGCATGATAAATATTCAGTATACAGAGAAAGAGCACCTATAAACATACTAACCACATATAAAAGGCTGCATATAGACACGTTCAAATGAGGTAACAACATGGCATGCTTGCAATAATTAGTACTCACATAAACTGACTCATAGAAAGCGTATCGGTTTGACGGGCGCACTCGTAGTGCCCAAGACCCCATCCTGGACACTGCCTTCATTATCATAGACGCCTAAAGTGTTCTGCTTCTTTTGTCTTGGAGGCTACCGTGGCCCGGCAGCGGTGCACGAGGGCTTCGCAGAGTTGTATGTCCGAGTCGGGTGCCCCAAGCGCGCTCCCGGTCCATCCTGTTTTCTGGACCAAATGCTATCATCGCATCCCGAGCGCACAGCATTTCCTTTGGGTTCGTAGAGCGGGCATTGGCTTTGGATTTGGCCGCGGGTTCTTGCGCGTGTTAACGTGGTCCACTTTGGGGGAGATGTGAAAGCCTGCGGACGAAACGATCCGGGCCTGCCAGTCATAGAGAACTTTCAGCGGCAAACTTCGAAAATAAATCTGAGGAGATGACATATGGAGCGGAAATTTGGCGCCTTACTAAACAACCTGAAAGCAAACATAGGTTGGCTCAACGGGCCATGGGACGAATAACAATCGGGGTAATACTCAGAGACAGGAAAGTAGCTTCCTGGATCAAATAACAAACTAGAGTAGAAGATATCATAGTTCAAATAAAGAAAAAGAAATTGAATTGGGCTGGCCACGTAATCAGGCGAAATAACAATCGGTGGACTACCAGGGTGACAGAGTGGACAACGAGAAACGGGTCTAGGAAAAGAGGAAGGTCAATTACTCGATGGAGGGACAAAATGAGGAAATTCAGAGGCAAAGAATAGACTTGAGCGGCGCGGGACAGGAGCGGTTGGAGGTCGATGGGAGAGGCCTTAGTCCCACAGTGGGCCTTGTGGGCTGTTGATGTTGTTGTTGATGATGATAATGATGCAACAGCCTGGTTGCATCTCCAGCCTTGCCCCACTATAGTGCAAGCTACGCCAATTTTTAGACATTAAATGCCTTGAGCAGTACTCAGCCCATTTTCGAGATTCGCGCGGGCGTGGTCACTTATTGGCACGGGTCGGAAAATAAAATCTATTTGCCAGTCCGTAGGTTCTGGCGCTCGCATGCATGCAGAAAATGGCCTGACCACCTCGATTCCAAAAGGCTGCTTCAAGCCGCACGCGCAAGATAATACGCACGTGTGGCCCCTTTGATTGTGACTTTGGAAGGACAGAATCAATCAGCGTGCCACGCGCTAAGGCTGCGGGCTTCTTTGTTTGTTGTTACTAAGATTAATTTCCCATTTAACGTGCTCAGCATTTTTATCACGGAAAGATCAGCTAAAATTTTTCGCTGAGTTTGTTCTCTGCGACGGCAGTTATAAATATCGAGTAGAAAGTTGCATAGATTCTCCATAACATTTAGCGTGTATACTCGTAAATGCTGCATGTTCGCCTGAAGGTTTCGGGGCTCTTTGATTTTGTATTTGTTTACATTTGTTAAAATAACAGCGCACAAATACTAAAAGAAAGGAGTTACGTACACATGATTTCAGTCCACTCGTTCTTCGGAAAATTGTACAAGCAAACCATTGCAACAATAAGAAATGGGAATTCTGACAATGGCCGAATATTAATGGCGTAATTTCACGGGGCTACGAACATAAGATTTTGTTGTGTGTACCGCCGCTTCAATTGCAGCCTCCTGGTATGTAATTAAGGGCTAAAAAATTGTGGGTTCTGTAAAACGAAAAATTGAAGAAAGGGGGAAACCATATTTTGGCTGTTTTGCGAAGGGCTCTGCCTCGTGTTTACGAGCCATCTCCATTGTATGATTAAGATCGAATATGACGACATGTATAACTGTTTGTTTGTGTTTTGTACGTGAGAATCTGCAACTCTCAAACTACAAACTGTTTTGTGCATGAGAGTCTACAGAAAGCGAACACCACCATGGTTTGTCTCTGTTATTTCGCAGAAGTGAGATGAAAGCTCCTCTTCAAATGTTAACGTAATTCAATAAGCTCAAGTGTAACCCTTCACTTGGGTACGCATAGAAGCACACAACTTGCGTTAAAACTTCCTCACTTAGCAAGGATTCTCATTCTGGCCATAGAAATAGGTCATGTTGCAAACCCACAGCAAAAGTTATTCTATAAAGCTGGCTTTACGGCATCTCAAGAGACTCATAGGTGAAGCATCAAGGAAAGCGGAAGGGTACGGAAAAAAGGGAAAATTGATGGGGAAATGGTACGCTGGTGCTTGGAATAATCATAAACATCATGTTCTCAAAAAAAAAAGATGCAAAGAAAAGATAAGGATCTGGTATTGGAAAAATGTAAGGACATCGGAGGAAGCACGTGGATGGCATGCATAAGCCAAGACAACAGTCATGAGCACTGTCATCCAGACATCTATCCCAAGAAACACACACAACCTAGAGCCGCGTAGCAGGCACGAGATGTGTTTGCACTGGAATTAGCGTTGGAATTCTGTTTTTTGAAGTGCTGCATAGCCTTCTGGAAGGAGACATTTTCCCTCGCCACTTGTTAACTAACCCTGATTTCACTCGATTTTCCTTCTGTCAGAACTTGTTGTTGCCCAAACGTAGAACTAACTCTGGCAAATTTAGTCCACCCTTTTCTGCTGTTTCTTTTTGGAATGACCTACCACTGGAAATGACGGGAGTTAGTTCACTTCAGCCCTTCAAAAGAAAATTGAAGATGTTCTTACCCTTTCACTACTGACTCCCAGAAGTATATAACTTGTGTGACATTTTTTTCTTGTTTGTCCTGTTGTCAATAGATTCCAACTTCCTATTTATTCTACGGTATGTTGTATTTTCTACTATATCCTATTGTTAAACGCTGTTTGATAAAGAACTGTGTAACGTATGCAACACTTACTGGTTGTACGGCGCTCACAACTTGTTTTCTCCAATTTTCTCTAAAAGAACTGCCTCAAGAGGTCCTGCCTGCTGTTTGGAAACCTTGGGACCTCCTCCTGTATATTCCACCCAATGTTGATATACTTTTACATTTTCTTGAATAAATTTGAATTGAATTGAATTGAGCTCCGCACTGTCGACATATTAAGAAAACAAAACAAAACAGAGAGAGACCGCAGTGCGCTGCCGCTTCCAACATGAGGCTTTCTGCTGACATGGGCCAGTCCACATGGCCCATGCCACCGCTATGCGTTGCTATGTCACACCATTTGGCAGCTTAGGTGGCTACGCTTGTTTACCTGTTTGACTTAATTTTACTTGCCCATGCATCCTCATTCGCTTAGTTCGAGGATGCCGCGACGTAAGATGGAGCTGGTGAAAATAATTCACACGAGTCATATCACGTGGTTTACATTTATCAAACGCGACTATTAGTCACTCACAGCAGGTGCCTTTACGTGATTATAAATACATGCTTCGCATATCCTCGGCAACCTTCAGACAGATCTCTTCTAACTTCTATCTTGACTCCCGAGAGAATCCCAAGTCAGGAAATTTAAATTTCAGTGGCGTTATTTACCCACGTATTAAGCCATGGGTTCCGCACCCTAGTGTTTATAGCGGCTGGTTTCCGTGATGGTGACTTTTCGTTCGGTGTGGGCATCTCTAGACCGCCTGGAGGAATATTTCTTTCGTCGCGAATTTCGAGTCTTGGGCACAACGCCCGGTTAAGCTCTGCCGTATGACTTTCGCTCGTAGTGCAGCAACTTTAAATGATCTGGTTATTCTTACTAATTTACTACCAGCACTTCGACTTTTCCGTGCTGCCATTAATGCAGCCCTATTTGACGCTGCTTCGTCTGCTTTGTTTTTGGCACTCACGGCTGCATAAGAAATCGTTAAAACTTTTGGGTACACTATAACTAGACTTCTGCATTTTAACAGCAGAGCTGTTTGAGCTTTTAGTTCCACCGCATAGCGTTACCAGAAAAAATATGCCAAGAATACCGAGCACACGTGAGTGTGCGTCTCGTGAGGGACGCCCCGCGTCGGCCAGCTCGACCTTCGAGAAGACTGTATACCCAGCGTTCGTGGCGAGACCTCTAGTGTGATCTTCTCAAGGAGGTTGTATAAACTTCTACTTGCCAGTTCACGTGCGTTCGCACCTGAAGTGGCGAGCACAAGCGCTGAGTTCGCGAAGTTGGGACCGCGGGCTCTAGCGCGTGCTAACGCGGCCCACTTTGGGAGAGATGTGAATGCCTGCGGACAAAACGATCCGGGCCTGCCAGGCATGTAGAACTTTCAGCGGCAAGTTCGGAAGTCCGTGTGAGGTGCAAAAGCCGGGTCTCCGACAAAGGGAGAGGGGCCGCCAGCTCTGCTGTTTCTCCACCCTTGCACCACTGGTCCAAGCTGCGCCTATTTTTCATAAATCCGAAAAACTGCTACTGACCGGCGAAATTTTAAGCAGATTAGAATTTATTCGTAGAACCCGGATGAGGAAGATTTCAGGACTGGAAATGCAAGTTAATGTATTGTATTTTTGGGTGCTTCCGGATTTACATTTTAA
The DNA here is from genome assembly GCF_048455015.1 of Haemaphysalis longicornis. NCBI lineage: Eukaryota > Metazoa > Arthropoda > Arachnida > Ixodida > Ixodidae > Haemaphysalis > Haemaphysalis longicornis. The sequence continues at coordinate 349,376,902 of NW_027526203.1, read as the reverse complement.
CGACTACCGTCAAGGGACACTTGTTTGCAGAAAATCCAGTGTGGTCGACGGCGTTGACCATGAGAGAAAAATCGGCGTGAGAAAAAAATCTCGCAGTGCCACATTGCGGCCCCTATCGAAACCGCTGGTATCGTAAGGCGCTGCCCCAAGAGATTTTGTGCGAACAAGAGCGAAAAGTTCCCGCTGCTCGGAAAGTTCCCACTTCTCGAAAAGTTCCCTCTGCAATGCAAGCTGGGCCCGGTAGTTTTATCGCGTTCCACGCTTAACGGCGAAGCTTATAAGCGCCGTCCAGATTTTTGTTCTAGGCAATGCAATACAGTTTCATTTGCAGCGTGACGACCGGCAAAGCATGCGTAATACAGGGAAACAGAAAATGGGTTATCGAGAGTGAGGGGGAAGTTCACAGACGATACCAAAAGGTAATAAGAGATGCGAAAGCCCCGAGCTTTGGCCTGTATCATGTGTGCATACGTGGGTACTCGGCCGGGGTACGCCATGCAGGTGCAAATGGTGGTTAAATACTGCGTTCATTGCTGTTCTATTACTGCGAGTGCATGACCACGTATCCAGCCTCGCGTAACATGAAAGTGAATCTGCTTTTGCTACCTGGACACACGTACAGTTGACGTATTGTGGAAGCGTTCGAGGCATACCGCACTGTTTTTTCCGTTGTCCGAGGAATCGGGTGGTACCCAAGCATGGATTTAATAAAGATCTCTAACCGGGATGTTTTGATGACTAGTGGAGGCGAAAAGTGCAAACCCTTCTGTGCCCAGATTTGAGTGCTCGGTAAAGATCCCCATGTGGTCTAATTTAGGCCGTAGACATTCACTGTAGAATGCCTCATGGCCCAAGTGCAGCATCGGCGCGTAAAACTCCGATTTGAGTTCGACGTTTCCATTATGCTACAGAGTCAGCAGCATTTCGCATGGGGTTAACGTGTTCAATACCTAGTGCAGCATCGTTATCCCGGGTAGGCTACCGCCATGCCTAATGAGCAGAAGGTTTGAACATCTAAAGCGCCAGTGTCGTACGCTTAGGTTCTATCAATGCTGGCATTTCTCGCACTAAGTGGACACCTGCGTTATGTAGCATGCAGACAAAGTATGACCGGGTCGGAAGTCAACTGCAGATGCCTCTGCGCCAGAACACCTGAATTGGCGGTTGTTGAGGCCAGAGGAGGAGAGAGGTATCATATGCTGGTGGCGGGCCTGTGTCCTCGCCTGTAGATGGCGCGGACACAGGAAGAAAGAAGAAGAAAGTGGTTGTTGGGGGTTGTGGGGAGAGGACATAGTGGCCCGTAATAGTCCGGCGTATAGCCGATACCGACATCGGAAGTAAACACCAAGATAATCTCCCAGATGATCAACCGCAAGATCCAGAGCCACCTGATCCGGGTTCGTTTGGCAACTTTGAACAGGATCTTCCACAAACCAGCTTAATGGCTGCTGGTGACCAGTGGAAGCAGTCCGGGGTGGGGCTATGGAAAAGGTACCGTAAAAAGGTTTGTAGGGATATGGTACTTTGCATCATTAATTGTTCTACTTTATTAAAATGTGTTCTTTTTGTCGAATAAAATGCATTTTTTACAATAAAAGAAAGCAAACGCATATAGCGTAAAATAAGTTATGACAGCGCACCGGCAGAAATATTTGACATTGACTCTTACAAATATGCCAGATAGCTACTCTGTGTCGACCTGTCTACAATAATCTGCCTGAAGATCTTGCATTCCTAAGTCACTTTCTTTTCGTGTATACTTAGAAATTGGCAGGCGCAGTTGAAATTGCTATTGTTTCGCCAAACGAATTGGTTTTTGTAATACCCGTGCCTTGCACGCGCGCAGCCCAGTCTCAGACCTTCAGCAGGCCACGTTGTTGTTATCGTGCTAGATTCCTAATGTTGGCCTCACTAACCATCCGCACTCTTAAGATGCCTAGTATAAGACTTGCAGGCGCCGAAAAACTGAAGGCTATCTTGAAGCGAATTTACATTTTTGTGACCCTAGTGCATCGCGGCACACGCACACGCTGCGACAACGTAAAAACATGTTTTACAATATTTCCGAGTATTCCGTAACGTTACAAATAGAAAAAAACCTTTTACACTCGGCTTGCGAATTGTCACTGAGAATTGCAATGCTTTCTGGCGAAGCCGACAACCTCGGGCAGAAATAAGGCCTTAATTTCCTTTTGTTCTTGCGCTTTGTCGGTTGTGGGGCATTAACAGCTGGATCGTCCTTTTGTTTCAGTGGTTGCTGCAAACAAAACCCGATGCCCTGTATATTCGCATCATTAAGTAGCATTGGCTCTGCTACCTTCCCTCTGGATATAGCGAAGCAGTCGATGCTCTTCTGGGAGTGGTAACAACAAGGCAACCACATTGTAAAGCGTGCCTGGAGCGCTCTTACACAATTTTAAGGTTTATATTATGATAAAAAATTGCAAACGCGTTAAAGGGGCCCTGAAAGGCATTTTGAGCACACTAAATGAACTAGCGCAATCGCTAGATTGGGTCGCCAACGTCACCTGTGCCAAGTATTACTCTTTTACGCGCAGCGGAAAGCTCACACTTTTGTTGCAAAGTTGGTCGCTTTTTTCTCACCCTTTCCTTCGTGTTTTTGGACGCCGCCATCTTCACATGTCTACATCATCGATTCCCAGATGTTCGTCATGAGCTAGACATCCTGCTATTGGGCGGCTTTTTCACGCACTTCCGGCAAAGAGATGAGTCGTCTGCTCAGCGTCGGCTCGCCGGCTGATCTGCCAGCGGAGTGCCGGAGTGCTTTGACATTTTACGACAAACGAAACAAGTGTAAACAAACGCTTAACCGTTTGTATTGAATGCAACACGGCCATAACACGACGTGGATTTTATCTTACGTGAGTACGTACCATAAAGAAAGTCCCGTGGCACTCCTTTGGTGCAATCGCAGAGAACGCCCTGAGCCGAATGCCCGGGTTTGACGCGTACATTTTATTCAACTTCAAAACAATCCAGAGATGCGTTTCGAACGAACGCAACGTCACAACATGCGTTGCAAGTCTGAACCGCGATTGACAGACGATGAGTTGCCTCCTCCTGCCCGTCGTAAATTCGGCACTCACCTCACACCCGGTTTGCGGGGACGAGCAGCAAGTCACAACTCTGGCGCGCAAGCGAGAAGGCTTTTAGCCAGGCACACTGCACATACCCCATGCGAGGTTGAGTGGTACGTCGTTCGAGAAAGATAATCCAGACCATGGGAAGCACTATCCACCCGCAGAAGTACAATGTCGCATTTCATCGCGAAACGAACGCGTCCACAACACACAGGAGGCGATGCACACACACACACACAGCTTCGGTCGCTGCATTGGCTTAGCTGCAAGCTTCGTTCGGACAATCAGCGATGCTACGACGATACAGAGCTGCGTGAGGACGACGTGCTAACCACTTCACGTATTTAAAAACACAGGGGCAAAGAACTAGGTTCATCGGAAGCAAAAAATCTTTCCTCCATTATAGTGCCTGAAATATACTGGCTAGTGTGCCGAGGGCGGGCTCCAGGCGGGTGCCGGGAGCGATGTACGCGGCCGTCTGCCGCTTGGGGCGCTGCCGTGCGGGAGTGTGCGCGTTCATCCGGCCCGAGCAGATCGCGCGGTTACCTCCGAGCTGCGTAGCAGACGGCAGCGGCAGAACTTTCCATTCCCGCTTGCGACGAAAGCGAGCGAAAGCGACGGGAATTCTGTCGCGCAACCAAAATTTGTCCCGACCATTCGACAAAAACGATCGTCGCGCGACAAAGCGACGGAATTCCTGCCGCTCTCACTCGCTTTCGTCGCAAGTGCGAAGGGGCCTTTATGCGCAATCTCCGCCCCACATAAAACAAGCTCTTGCTTGTCGCCTGAGCATACGGTTGATATCTAACTACGTTACACTGTGCTTGCCAGTGTATTTAAACGATGTCACTAGGTTTGAAACGTACGCGCTCGGCGTGCAGCTTTGTAAACGCAAGCGGTTTCACATACGCACGCTATTTTGCTGCTAATAGAGTTTTAGTACAGCGTTTGTGGCCTTTGCATACGCTAAACGCTAAATTTTTGCGTCCCGCTACGTGACACCGCGATGGGAGTTTTAGTAGAGCGTCTCATCAGTTTTGCGTAGCGACACACTAATGCATACGGCGCCATCTGTCAAATGTTTTCCGAAATGTCTCGCCGGCTGATCTGCTAGCGGAGTGCCGGAGTGTTTGGACATTTTACGACTATCCAAACAAGTGCGAACAAACGCTTTCCCGTGAGTGTTGAATGCAACACACGGGTGCAGCTTGTCAGAACACGGGTTCTCGCTGATCGAGTGCAGCGTTTGGTTTGCTCTTCGCCTTCACGTTCATCGCCGCTGATAAAGCGATCCGATCCGGCGCGTTTTGTGCACGGGTTCTGTGTCGGTTGAAAATGTCTTTTTTCACATGCCGCCGGTAGTAGGAATTACAACCACCGCAAAATAACACCCGGCACCAGCGGGGCCACATCTGAGACCGCGCTTTTTGGATAAACAGTGCGCGATGCACCAAAGGGAACGAGCGCACGATTCTCCCCACGCGGCTGCGAGTTCGCCGCCGATACCAACTGCACCTACGTACACCGCGAAAGGGCAAGGCCAGGCACACATGCGGCCAGGTCATTCGTTCGCTTTTCCAGCCTGTGTCCATGGTGTCTACAGAGATGAAAAAGCCGAAAGAGCTGGCCCGTAGCAGACGGCAGTCTGTGGGAGCGCAATAGCGGAAGTACGTCACCGCTGAGGAGCGGAGCATCATGGGAGGGGAGGCCAACAGCGAAGAAACAGTTGAAAGGAGGAGGAAATACGGCGCGACGATAATTCGCGGTTTTTGATTTACGATTTCTCAGCTAATACTCATCGCTTTAACAAAATTCTTGCAGGAGGAGATTGCTAATACATTGCTTTATTTGGTTACATGTACATCCATGCATCGGCGGAAGGCATTTCAGGACCCCTTTAAGTGCGGTGCAAGCAAACATTACACATCCTCCTAACGCAAAGAAACAGTGGTGAAAGAAAGGCCAAGTGAAGCAGACAACACACTCCAAGGTCCCTTAACTAACGTCACACAAGCGTTTTTCTCAGTGTCGACAGTGGTTGCGCTCCGCGCCAGTAAGCGAAATGGCGAGGCGCTTCGCGGACATCCTCTGGGCCTCCCCCAACCCCATTCTCTGAAACGGAGGTCGAAATAAAGCTTTCTCTTTCTGTCGCAGCATACAGCCGAGCCTCCCATATGCGACGATCAGACGGGACAGCGTGGATAGGGAGAGGAGCGTGTTTGGATGTCCATACATAACTCGGTTGCGTCCGAGTGGCGGCACGGTGGCGGCACGGTGCGCACCGGGATCGCCGCGATGCTTCTGCTGGGCTCCGTCAGGTGTTCTTGCGCTCAACTGCGTGGATTCAGTAGCCTGCAAACTCACGTCGATGCAGCAAAACATGGAGAGGAGGTTATTAAGGGGACTCCGGCGTCAACAGAAATGTGATACTGGATGAAGCGACGATGAGGTGAGAAACAGGTCCGGCTGGTGGCGATTCTTATAGTTACGACGGCCAAAGATAAGATAAAATAACACCAGGACAACACGAGGGCAGCTTTGTGCCTACGCTCTGTGTGCGTGTGCGTGTGTGTGTGTGTGTGTGTGTGTGTGTGTGTGTGTGTGTGTGTGTGTGTGTGTGTGTGTGTGTGTGTGTGTGTGTGTGTGTGTGTGTGTGTGTGTGTGTGTGTGTGTGTGTGTGTGTGTGTGTGTGTGTGTGTGTGTGTGTGTGTGTGTGTGTGTCCGTCCTGTGATTTTTGTTCTTCGCAACTATTAAGCACAGTTAACCAAACGGCCTGAAACGGCAATGCGCCAGCCATTTGATAAGGGTGCACAATGAGCATTGCTGATCATATTTCAAAACCATCACCACCTGAAAACTGTTCGCGTTAATAATAATAACGCAACCTCGTTTTGTATATGCCAGGCAAGGAACAGCCACGGGTGTGTGCTTCCTATTTAACGAGCTGCTCGCGAATGATGGAGCTGTGCGCATCGACATTTTGTTATATGGATATTTGGGTTCTATACGCCTTCATAAAGCGTCGCCCATGGTGAATTACCTACGCCGATTGGGCCTTCCTGCGTCGGAGAATGTCTCCTTCAGGCTCAACTTGTCTAAAAGCCCCAGTTGGTGAACGCATGATTGACATATTTCAAACGAAATTCTAGACCAGTGAATGGAAGTTCAAGCTTCGCGACCAAACCTCTGTTGGCGAGTATAAAATCGTGGTCACTGACCAATCAAAAGGAAACAAATTGACGTTTCAGAGCCCATACGGGTTCCTTGTTCACAATGAAGCGGGCAAGAGGCCGTCGTCTATTTATATGCAAGATATGGCGCAAGGACTTCGTGTATATTGCAGGCATGTCGCCATCAGTCCGGTTGGCAGTATGGGGTGCGGTTTGGATGATGAGTGACTCGAGGAAAAGACGGGAGGCCAAATTTCTTTATTTTGCTATGATAGCAAAACCTCTGTTGATAATAAACGCAGAATAATGGCAGGTTTTTGCATAAAAGAGTACAACAGCATTGCACGATTGATGTCTCATTGGGCAAATCGTCCTTTGTGCTGGCGCAGCAAGGAAAAGAAACTGAAAGAACATCATAAACACACGCTAACCCAACAAGCGTATGCGGCCGAAAGACCCTACCATAACAGCGCGCTCAATAGGTATATATTGCATGCTATGGATGGGCCGCTCATGCACTCCCAGAAATGAGCGGCTTATGCTGCGGTCATAGGACGAATGTCACGCCTTGAGTTATCGCCTGTGCACTGTGCGGAGGCGCGCGAGGCGGCTCTTGTGGAGGCCCGTAATCTCTTTCACGGACGGGGAGGGGGCACGTAAGGAAAGCGCGCTCGGGCAGGGTGGTTCGCCGGCGACCCTAATGAGGCCCGAGCCGCTAACGAGAGCTCGTCGATACGCGACGCCCACTTGGCGCCGGTCGATTGGACTCCCGAGGTAGCCCCGATGCGCGAGCCGCAGACATAGCCGCGACCAGGTTGCCGGCGCAGAATTGGGTCGACCCGAGCCTGGGCCGCGGGTTGTATTGTAGGCCCTGCTGGGCTTCTGAGCCGCCATCACTCCAGCTATAATTGGCCCGAAAGCGTAAGGGCGTCCGCCGATGCTTCCCGAGCATTTGATGCCCGACCGCCACCAGTTTGCGTGGATACCACTTGGGAACTGTCTGCAGTGGGGAGCCTTGGGAGCGGGATGCTTGGGAACTTTTCCCCGCTGCTGAAGTACTTCCACGGGAATTTGTAGAGCTCTGAATCAGCGCACAGAAAGTTTGAAGAAAGAGTGACATGAAAAAACACACAACTGCGTGGAATCTGCCTGATTTACAGCTATCAATTCGGCATTCTACATCAAAGATTGAGGGCGACAAGGGGGAAAAAATTAATATATGATCAAATGGGGGCCATCAGTCATTACATGTACGTCTTTTTACCGTCTTAGTATTGGCTTTCGCACACAGTTTCAGAACTGACTGTAAAACTGCGTATATAGTTTCCTGTTTCATTCATGGTTCACCTTTTAAAAAACATTGACCACGTATCTGCTTGCTTTGCAGCAAATGTCGTCCGTCTTGTGCCTCTTCTTCCACGTAACTCCTTCTCCTCTCTCCCCATTCAGCCCCTCACACTGTTCCCTTACCCTTTCGCTCCACCCTTAGGTAATGCTAGAGAGATTTGGTCAATCTAATTCAATTTTCCCGCGTTTGCGCTGCTCGCGCGGTATCGTTTCAGACAGCGCGCTTTCATCTTCCCTCTCTTACGCACTGTTTTTAAAACTTTTTTTACGGTCGCAAGAATCATTCCAACGTGCATTCTTAATTATAGGTACGTTGGTACTCTCGGTTATGTACCTATAGTTTGATTGATCGATCGATCGATTGATTGATTGATTGATTGATTGATTGATTGATTGATTGATTGATTGATTGATTGATTGATTGATTGATTGATTGATTGATTGTGGGGTTTAACGCGCCGAAGCTGCACTTGGGCTATGAGGTGCGCCGTATAGTGGAGGGCTCCGGACTAATTTTTGACCACCTGGGGATCTTTAACGTGCGCCGAAATCTCGACACACGGGCGTTTTCGCTTTTCGCCTACATCTGAAAAGCAGTCACCGTACAGGGATTGAATCCATGTCCTTGAACTTAGAAGCACAACGCCTTAGCCACTGAGCCACCGTGGAGGGTTACCTATAGTTTGTCTCAAATATGCATGAGTTTTTCTTGCACTGCATAATGTTGACATGTACGAGCTCAGTTATTTTCAGCTAAGTAGATATCAGGGCAATTTTTTCGTCGTGTTGCAAGCGGTTGAATCTTGTTACGGACAGACGGATGGACGGACGGACGGAATTTTCGCGTTAAGGCATATCAAGAAAGACTGTCGTTTTTTTTTTTTTTTTAATGTGTGTTGAAGATGGTAATGAATAAAAGAAGCAGGCTGCACGAGCACGGACGGGGTCACAGGCATAGTTCGCTCTTTGGGCTTGGGCATTTGGGTCCTGATCAGCGCACTGAACGGGCGATTTGTTATCTCGCTCACTTTTCAGGTCGCTGCGAACGCCAGCGCCGAGAAACCCGGGAGACCGAAGTCACGAGCAGACCCGACGTGACGCGGCGCAGAATTATTCGAGATTCGCTAGGCCTGGGTTCACCTTGAAGCTACCCGATTCTACATGACGCTACCCGATCCTCTTGAAGCTATGGTATACTCCATTCGAATGCCGCCCGCCGCTTGAGCTCGTGCTGATGCCACCCTGTCGCCGGCCTTCATTGCCCCAACTGTAATTCAATCACTGCTGCAGGATTTCGCTCGCACCTGCGCGTCGGCAACAGCAAGTACGAGGAAATGCCATCGCTGGTCATGCAAAACCCCATCATCTTCGAAATATCGTACGACTGGTCGCTCGAGAGAATACTACCCGGCATATTGATGAAGTTTGTGTCCTGCTTTCTGCGCCCCGACATCCTCAGCTGTGTGGACAGACTTAGTGTGCGCGACGAGATATATCGCTGGTGCCAGCTCCACACTCTGTGTATTGTTACACATAGGTTCTTCTTAGCAAGAGAAACAATTCTTGCAAAAAAGTTTCCCTTATTTAACAGTAACTTGTGCTCCACCTAAAGTTTTAAATATGAGAAACGGTGCCCCACATGAGTACACAAGGCTGTGCATGAAACAACGACTCAGATATTCATGCGTCCGGAACGATGTTTCCCGTAACGTTGCTGGTCATTTATGTGGAAGGGTGCTCCTTATAACTGTATCTACCCCTTCGGTTAAAAAGCCTGTTGTACGCGGCTTACTCTGCCACATTATGTAGCAGACAAAGCAGGCGACGAAATTCCACTCATAAAAGAAAACTTTAAGTTAAAGTCACTGCGTACATACTTTATTTCTTATCGTAGATAATCAAAGAACACAAACTGCCATTAACGTTAAACATTGCGAAGCGGAAAAAAAAAAAGACTGCAAAAACAACCGCGCAGCTCCCTTGCCGTGGTTTGAACCGTGGCGACACCGACCGGAGCGGGCGGAAACTATAATGGCAAACTGTTCGCATGGCGACGCAGTGAAACATCCCCCTCACGAGGGGCACGATCAAATGCAGAGCATTTCCGGGGGCGCACGACGTTAAGTAGTTTGCGTTACGTTAATGTTGTTGCACTTGTGGCAACTGCTGACGAGAGAGCGCTCGTCAGCAGTAATTTGAATGAGTCAAGGATATAAGGCGCGTTCGTAGCCTCCCATTCTGTGTCGGCTTTGTGGCGCAGTGGGTAGAGCACCATGTACATTGCGTTCCGCCCGCAGGGTCGAGGGATCGAAACCAGGCGCCGGATAGTATTTTTTTTATATAGTGCAGGGGGAGGGGTGCGGACTTGGACTACGGACGCCTACGGACGTCAACGCGGGTGACATCGTGAGTTACTGAAATGCTCTGCATTGAATATACACCTTCATTGAAGGACGGAAGTCATCAAGCCTAACGTTAGTACAAGAGAGACACACAGAAAAGTTTTCCTCAGTAGTTGCATCATGGTCTAAACAAAATTTTGAACCACGAAATACACAGTACGTACAACGATACTATACAATTGTCATTGGAGTTTATCCTGCAAAATCCACGCTTCTTCTGTACATATAACACGACGTAGCAATGTGAATCAAGAAAATGCAAAAGAAACTTGATATAAAGGCAGCAAATGGTAACACATGTCAGTGAAATAGATTCTAGGACTCGCATCATGGGGGTCATTTAACTATTACCAATGCGAGTGCATTGCAGGATTGCATCAAATGTTCAACATTTGCCATAATTAACGAGGCATGCAACACGGTTAAAAAATATGTCAAAATAACAAATTAGTAGTGTTAGTCACAGGAAATTCAGCCTTACATTGTTTTCCCCTAAGATAACTTCTGATTCAAACAGCATCCCAATTAAGCGAACCTTCTAACGCTTCGTCTTTGCCAGTACCATGGCAACAACGCCAGGGTTTGCAATGAACGTACAGGGTGTGAGGCGTCCAGAATGAAGAAGGCAACCAGGCGTAAAACAAGTCCATGTATGCCCAAGTGAACACCCGGGTTTGACGTCGATAGTGTCCCGCCTATGCATTTACCGCGAAATAACCGGGGCGGCTTAAATGGGCACCACTGCCTTAAAAGCACGGAATTTTCGAAACGCTGCTGTAAGTTAAACAGGCTCAATGAAATTATAACTCTTGAAAACACTGCACATGGACTTTTATAATCAATACAAATAAAATGATTCAAGATGAAACAAAATGATTACCATTGGGGTTTACAGTTAGAGGCCTGACAGACGAACTTGAATCCCACGCCTTAAGAAATTAGGGGAACAGGCAAAAAAATGAAGTATATTGCATTGTCAGTAAACAATATAATTTTATGTACACCCGCTGTCAAAATTTTCTAGACCAGTCCTAAGCCTTTTCGACCACAAAGAATTCAAAGAATAAGCTTTACCTTAAAATGTGACAAAAACCTTTTATCACAGTAACAAAGAAAAGTGTTTTCCCTAGCTTTCCGGCATAAAAAGTTGTAGCCTCATTCAGGACGTAATCTTGTACATTGAATTTTTTGTGGTCTGTGCATTTCCGGCTTGGCCTAGAAAATTTTGACAAAGACCGTACAACACAAAACTCCAAAGACCACATCAAGCTTTTTTACCCTACTTTTACAGCATTGTGATACGACCAGAATCACCTCCTCATATGCAAATAAGTTTTATAACTTTACACAGTCCACTCGCATGCTCTGTGGACTGTGGAATGGGTGGAGTTCGTTTTTTTTCGCCCTAGCTGGGCCAAGGTCGCAGTCTGTGCTTACTTCATGGTTTGCCATTCAGGGGGCGCAGAGACGGCGCCAGTTTCAGCCGTGTACCTTCAATCGCACAGACTGTAGGAAGTGCGCATCGCCTCAGGAGGCGATGTGCACCGGGCATCCGCAGGAGGCGATGTACGGGGCGCAGCTGCGGCCTAGCCCAGGGCGTTCATCAAATTTCATGGCGTGGATACAAGGTCTAGATCTTGGGCCCCTGCTCCTATTCCTTCGGGAATCCAGAGTGTTTCTGTACATACAGTAATCCCTCGTTATAACGACATCGCTTTACTCGAAATATCGCTTTATTCGAAACTTCTTCTGGTCGGCCCAAACGCGGCCCAAACGCATGCATTTTAGGCCGCATTACTCGAAGCGCACGAAGAGCTTGACCCGCTTAGAGCGAAGTGGCGAGCGGGGGCGTCGCCGAGAAGCAGGGACCCAGTGGCAAGTCAGGCTGTCAACATGGTGGGTTAACAAACTGATGTTTCTCCGGCGATTTTTTTTTTTTTTTTTTGAGCCGGTCTTGCTCGATTCGCGCCATCTGACCTCAAACAAACGGTCCAAGTACGTGGTAGGGTCATTGAATTTTGCTCCTAGACGTTGGTCAATGGCGTGGATGCGACGGTACGCAAACACCGACACTCGAACCGCAGAATTAGCACCGTCGTTGACAACGGGACGCCGAAAAACTCTTGTTTTGCGAAGTGAACGGATTCACACCTCGGGAAAAAATTGTCCAGTGATCATGCAGAGCCAATAGTGCAAAACCGGTCAGTTTTCATGATTGCGCTGTGTACCTGCAATGAGCGGTTCATAATTTTGTGACCTCAACGAACACAACCGCAGGCTCGAGCCATGGCATTTTGCGGCGCTTTCCGGCACAAAACTCTCGTAGCGTTCCGTGACGAAGGCTCAGATGTACAGGCTCTCAAATGTCTTCGCGTCACTGGCAGCAACCGTGCCGATGAAACTATTTACTGTCGAGTTAGACGGGGTGCCTATTGCTGATGCTAAAAGTAATAAAAAACTTGGCATATGGTTTCCTCTAAGACAAGAGAGAAAAGCCCCAAGAAATCCGTGAAATCCGAATTATGTATTACCTGTTGGACGGAAGGTGACCTAATCTGAGAGAGATTTCTAGAAGATCTCAGGGAATGAGCATACCGACGAGTGATAACGCCTTCCCGTTCGCAGATAATTGAGTTCGTTTTGTTTTCTGCCAAGACATGTGGGTGCTGTCAACCGTACAAAAACAATAGCAAAAAATGTTTCAGGCTTACACATTTTTTGCGGAGAACTGAAAGGCGGAATTGGCGAAGTAAATACATTTAACCTTTTTAATAGTGTAGGTGAATATCAGAGCAAAAAGACAAGACAGGCAAAAACCCATATAACCCAACCAATCAAAAAGTCGTCGTTTACTATCAATAGCGAAATCTGGCAATCATTGTCTTTCACAAGAAAGACAAACTAAACAAAAACTAAATAAATCACAAAGGTTTATATCGTCCTTACGTGACTGGCTCAAAAAGAAGAGAAAACAACAACAAAATGTATTGTTTGGGTTGACATGTTTATTCCCTACCACCATAGACACACACACACACACACACACACACAGATAAAGAGAGAGAGAGAGAGAGAGAGAGAGAGAGAGAGAGAGAGAGAGAGAGAGAGAGAGAGAGAGAGAGAGAGAGAGAGAGAGAGAGAGAGAGAGAGAGAGAGAGAGAGAGAGAGAGAGAGAGAGAGAGAGAGAGACCACTTTTATTTGGAACGCTGGTTTTTAGGATAGGGGAGTCGTAAGGTCGATGAACCGAGGCCATACACGCGAAAGCATGCTAATAAAACGTTGTACGTGCATACCTTACTATATATTTGTGAGATATAGCCACTCCATATCCATGGGCCACGAGCAAACGGCCACAAGGGATGCAGCACATTTCTGCCTGGCATCCTTTGCTGTCTTGCTGTCTCCCCAAGTAGTGAAAACCCATTCCATCCTGTCGCTTCAGTGTATTCTTATCACGCAGGTAATACTTTGAAGTACTGATGAGGAAGTCAGTGCATGAAATACAATACCTCCGCGACACCTGAAAAATTACCCAGGTAGCTAAGAATCAAGGTTGACAAAAAAACAACAACACAAAGCCAAGCAGCCTCCAACCGAATAAGTAGATCTTGTCCCGAACCTCGGCATCTTGTCCCGAACCTCAGTATTTAAGTGTATAGTCCAAGATTCGACGAAAACTCGTCAGGCGAAGGGGATTCATAGATGAAATACAGACAGGCACTCTTCTTGTCAAAAAACAAATAAACAATTAAAGACGTTTCGGGGCCCCTACGGGTCCTTTGTTTACAATGAAGAGGGTGGTGAAAGGGCGCGACTATTCATATGATCGGTGGCGCAGAGTGCGCATTTATACCTCGGGGAGATTACCCCGCGACCAGTTAATCGTGTTTTTAGTTGTTTGAATATGTACTGATTCTAAAAGCAGTCGTGTCGATAGGTGCTTCTCTGATGCGATTATGCTTGCAGAATCCCAATCTCAGTCTCTGCCGCCGCTGACGATGACGAGATCGGCGGCAGAGACGGAGCATAAGTTAGATGCCATGCGTTCTTGTAAGCTTCTTTTTTATAACTCCTAGCGCACGTGCTAGGCGCGCAAATGACCGCTACACGTGCCGTGGGCGAAGCGCACAGCGGCGCGAGAGGTTGCGTGACCATTTCACGCGGCATTAGGCGAAAACGCAGGGGGTAAATCCGCAGATGTGCTCTGTGACTGCACCGTCTGTCTCCCCCGCCCCTGCGTGGGCTCGTAGCTCAATCGGTAAGACAACAGGCTTTCGCTTCGTTTCTCTATTCGTTACAGGTTCGATTCCTGGAGGTGCCAGTGACTTCTGTTACTTGTTCGCGGGAGTTTTGTGTTGACACCAATGGTCTCGACAGAACCCTTTGGGGGGTAGAGGTAAAAAGCTTCGCTTTAAAAACTTCCGCGATGAGCGCGGCTGCACTGTGTAGCAAGTCTTCGCCAACGGCTCGATTTGAACTGGGCAAGTAACAGTTGCGCTGTGAGTATTTTTCACGGCTGGGTGGCACCGCAGTCGGGAGAAAGAGGAACGCTTTTTAAGAGCAACCTAAACGAGGTTGGCGGTGGTAAGCGAAACCAGAGACGGAAGTGGTTCCACATAAATCCATTTAGTATACCGCGTTCCACATAACTGAGCAAGACATAGTTAACAAGTTGAATTAAGGAATGAATTTATTGTTACTGTGGGAAGGAAAGATCTCCAGCAGGCGTAGTCACCGGTACGCCTG
>NW_027526203.1:349166342-349362034 GCF_048455015.1 Haemaphysalis longicornis | reverse complement strand
TCAGAATGAATGCTCTGGCGCGTGATTTGATACCTGCATGGAATTAATTTATCGAAGTCCCATTTTATGCAGACATTTTTGTCATTTCACTCCATTAAGCCGCCATTAAATTATTCAGGGAGTCTAGAGCTTGAATGTATTTTGAAATCTAAGGAAAAGCGAAAACACTAGGCGCTCTTCGTTCTCAGTGTAGTTCGATGCAATTTCAGTAGTTTAATGTGTGCATGTCTTTGGGTTACTTTCACATTTTCGGGTGGTTTATGTGGACGCTCACAAAGGCTGAGAGCGGCCGAAATATATAAATGCGGCCTTGAAATCTTGTGAGGGTGTCTAAACGGGCACGACAAATTAGGTCAGCAGGATTTTCGAAAGTTCAACCCTTTACCCTAACGACCAGCCTTTGAACACATTTTTTTTAAGATTGCGTGTAAGCAGGTAAAAAAAAAACTGAGAACAGTGGGACACGCAGTTTATATTTAACTTGATCAAGAATCTTCCCAATGTTTGCAACAAGTGTGCCCTGTATCTCGCAGCTATACAGGCGCACAATCACACGACCTCCCAGTGGCTCCCTGCCCATTGTGGAATAACCGCTAAAATCAAGGCAGATATTGCAGCATCGATTGCTCATGACAGATGTTCACCATGCAGAGATAGCGATACCATTCGCCGGGAAAGATGCTACAGTCCTCGAGATACCATTCGGACTCTCCAAGCGCGAAGCAATTCGCCATCGTATACGCGATGTACGTGAAAATCTGCACCACCCGATTTGCGAATGTGCCCAATTTATTTCACAAAAAAGTGTCCCTCGCAGCCTCTTTTGAACAGCCGCTTTCTGTGAGTATTCAACTGAGGGGCGTATTAGGTCCATGGTCTTGTCCTGAGCATGCCACGTGCGTGACATTAGCTCTGATTGCGTACCCACAAAACACACGTCTTGACCAAACCCTGTAGATAACTGAACGGATGCGTCATATTATCATTCCCATTTTTATCATCATGGTCACCCCATTCATCTGAGCAAACTAGGCATCTTAGCTCGAGTGACAACCCCGATCAGAGTAAAGATCTCTCTCTCTCTCTCTCTCTCTCTCTCTCTCTCTCTCTCTCTCTCTCTCTCTCTCTCTCTCTCTCTGGAATTAGCATGCTGCGAGATGTTAGTTTTTTAGGTGAACCACCAGTACGTGTCATGTACTCAGCACAGGATCTATGCAAAAGGCCTTGGAATATACTAAGGTTACAAAATAATTAGTCGGCTAAAAAGGACAGGGTCCTACCGGGATTCATATTTTTAAAGAATCCGCCCCGCGGCGACAAACGGAAGCTCTTTGATGCCACTGGACCGTTGTACCTGCGTGCTTCAACTGCGCTCGGTAGAGACAGACAGACAGACAGACAGACAGACAGAGAGAGAGAGAGAGAGAGAGAGAGAGAGAGAGAGAGAGAGAGAGAGAGAGAGAGAGAGAGACAGACAGGCAGACAGACAACAGACAGACAGAGAAGAACTTTTATTATGAGCATTGATCCGAAGATCATGTGGGAGTGGTTAGATTAGATTAGATTAGTGATTAGATTCACGGGAATACATTAGCCGTCTTCACCACGGCTGCCCTCTCGACGAGAATGAGCTGGTCCGGGAGGGAGCGGCTGGACATTAGTGTCTCCCACTGCTCTTGGGGGTGGGGGGAAGGGAATATAATGGGTGGTAATCCCTGCGTAACTTTACATTCTACAATAATGTGCCTGAGTATCCCTGGCCGCTGGCAGAATTTGCATTCGGCTGAATATTGGCTTGGGGACATTAGGTTAAGTCGGTTGCGAGAGGAGGATATGTATTTGATTGAAGAAGTCGTAGAGTTATTTCCTGATCGGGAGTGGAAACGTTCTCCTACTAAGCCTATAGTGCTGTGTAATCTTTGGAAATATAGGGAGTGGGATAAGCTCTACTGAACTCTCCAGGGCATGGTTGGTCAGTATGCGGGCCTGTTGGTGAGCAAATTCGTTGCCCTCCATGGAGGCGTGGGCAGGCGTCCACACGATTTGCACCTCTCGGTTGGGGGATCTACTTGATAATATTCGATGTGCTAGAGGGGCCACCCATCCCGATTGGTAACTTCGGTACGCTTCTTGAGAGTCTTTGATGATTGTACGGGCTGTGGTCTACGTGAGCGCCAGCACGATGGATAATTCTTCCACTTCTTAAGTTGAACTTGCTTTTGCAGTAGCACTTGTGCTCGGTATTGAACGTTAGAAAGATAAGATCATCTTTGGGGGATGAACTGAAGTGGCCACGAGTCTTTATTAAAAATAGGGGAGCGGAAGAAGTGTTGCCATGCTACGAGACGCGCAGCACGCAGCTAAAACACCAATTCCCGCTAGTTTTTTTATTTGATTTGATTGGTTTGACGCACCGACGCAACGCAGTGAGGCGCGCAGTAGTGGAGGGCTCCAGATTAATTTTGACCACCTGGAGATCTTTAACGTGCGCCAGAATCTCGCACACACGGGCGTTTTTTCTGTTCGCCTCCATCAGAAAAGCTGCCGCCGCGGCCGGGAATCGAACCCGCGTCCTCGTGCGCAGCAGCACTACGCCTTGGCCACTGAGCCACCGCGGCGGGTCCCTGTAGTTTTTGTTTTCATCTAATGAAAACTAACTTTAGTACGTACTCATACTCCCATTCCACCTCGAAAGTAATGCTGATACGGCTGACAGACGAAACACCGGTTGCATCAGCACCACTAATTATCATTAGCATCAGCCTGCTCACATCCACCGCAGGACTACATGGCAGACCAATGCCTCTTTGAAGGACTTCCAACTTCTCTCGCCCTGTATAACTAGATTGTCAACCAATCTTCTAACTTCATCCTTGGCACTTGGTTATCTGCCAGTATGATATCAGCCCTTCCCTCGATATCCTCTGTCCCTGGGGTGCGCCACTCGTCCTGGCAAACTCCTTTTTCTCCCCACTTCGGCGATGATGTCACACACACGAGTTTTTCAGGACCTAATGGTATTCACTTGTTTCCTAACAGCTTCATTTTAGTGGCTCCATGGGTTGACTTAAGCTTCATTTCAAGCTGTTTAGAAAGAAAACCAGGAAATTCAACATCAAAAGTATGCGTTGATCACGGCGTATACGCTTTAGTGACAGAACTAAGCTACTTTACATTCCTTGACGGTAGTTGCTATGAGCACGTCATGTGCTGTTAATTCTTCGCGTGATTTATTTATACGGTCCGGAATCCTTACTTATGCTAATGGTAAATTATGCTTATCAAACTCTTCCACACTGCTGGCGCATTGCCATTACCTTATGGCTAAATAGAGCTTATTTCCGAGGATTACAGATGACTCTTAGTTGCTGTCTTGTTCGCATGCTTCATTGTTTGTTGCCGATACCACAAGAAAAGTTTCCCATTTCCGCAAAAAGTCACGGGTATACTCCAGCGTACATCAAAGCGACAACAGGTTAAGGACCCGGGAACGACCATAGGCCTGTGTACACACCTTGCGCTGCGGCGACAAGCCCGGGCATGGCCTTAGTCCAACAAAACTGCTTGCTTTCTAGAGTGTTAGCCTTCTATAGTGTTGGGATTATAGTGTTAGTCAGGTCTCATAAAGAGCTCTAAACAGCCGTCATGAGCCAGCGCAGAAATTGCTAACGTAGCCTGCGCGTAAGCGGTGTATGTTTAGTACGGCCACAGATCAGCTTCAGGACACCTTCCCTTGCATCACCTTTCAGGGGCGAAGCACTTTAGGGGTTCGGGCTGTCGGCGTCTCCTTTCGCCTCATGTAGTCACGGTACTAAAACACCGGGACACCCGCTTTCCAACGCCTCGCGCTAGAACGTTTCAGGTCCATGGGCAAAAACGCGTACTAAAAGAACACAGCGGGATACTCGTTTTCCAACGCCTCGTGCGATTTCTTTGCATGCTGCGGTGTGTGACGCGAAGACAACTTACAACCAGTCTCTGATTTAATTGCTTAAATCCGGTTCAACGCAAGAGAGGGCACCACCGCCTCAGCAAGTGCACGATTGCTCCTCCCACCGGCGCTTCTCCGGTGCCCAATCAGCGCGCGCCCTGTGGCAAGAGAGAGACTTACAACCTTTGAATACACTTATACACCCTATGCTTCGCCCCTCCACATGTTTCACGTTAGTGGCGATGGCACGGGATTTTTAGGTTGAACCTGACGAGACCGGCCGGGCTTTGGGGTTCATATTGTAAAGCAAATGAAACCTGCATATGCTGTGGCCTGATCCGGTGTGGTCATGTTCCCGTGCTATTGGAACACATTAGAAACGAAAGATAACATAGCTTCAAATTTGTCTGATTCCGTTCCTGTTTCTTAATCGAAACTGCCACAATGCCCACGGCTTCCATAATATATATACTTCCTGGTATCCGGAACACCTCGATTTCAGCCCTTTGTCAATAATTCTTGTCTAGGTAGAAACTCATAGCTATGTAGTAGAAGGACAAAATCATAACCCAAGGTGTTCGAAATAAATGTGTGGCCCCTAAAGCTATTTGTAACCGCACTTGAAGGCTGGCGCGGTGCCGGCAGCAGTTCTCACGTTCACCGAACGAGCGGCAGAGCGGTTTACAAAACTGGCAGCGCCATCTTTCCTACCAGTGGTGATATGCCTGCTTTTCTACTCTCCAGAAACCGACAAGAGGAGGCGCTCTAGAGTCGCGAACGTTTGGCGGCTCCCCGCCACGGCAAGGTGACAGCAAGCGAAGCTTCGAATGGGGATGAAATGAAAGAAAAATAATGAACGCAATACCAGCTAAAAATATACGAGGATGGTGAAGCGAACCAAAGGCGCAGCTGCACAGGAAGGAAAAAAAGGGATGAGCCACTCTCCGTTACACGAGGGGATTTAACTTATGACAAAAAAATAATTTATATCTTTTTGTTCTCGCTCAAAATAAACGTTCATTCCTCCTCCCCTCTTCTCAAATGGGTCAATTCTTGCTCTCTATGCAGGCAGCTCAGGGGAATGCAAAATCAGTAGGCTTTCTCGAAAATCAAGCCAATCGTAGAACAAGCACGCACGCACGCCCGAGCACGCCGCAATCGAGGCGTGGCTTTGTATTCCTTGGGGGACGTCTGCCGCCTATGAGTTTTTGACAGCGTAGTTGGTTGGGGCGGTGAAGTGGGGATGGGGAGAGGGGGGGGGGGACGTTTCGGTTTTTAGGTGCTTGACAATTCGAATCTTCGTCGTGATGTTCACCCGCAAAGGATGTTCTGGCTATGGCGAACACAAAGGTGATGGTACCGAAGGTTGTGTATGAACGTTATCTCTCCGGTAATAATTTCGCGTTAAACATACTCGTCCCCCTGTCCTCTCCATGGCTGACGGTAATCGAAGACGCAGGGCTGAGTCTAGGTTAATTACTACTAATGACGACCGTTGTTAACATCGTAGCGCCATTTTGCGATCTGGCCGCCATGCGGCCTCTTGACAGAAGCTTTTGCAGAATCATTCCACGAGAAGGCATTGAACCAAATAATACGCATGCACCGTAACAGCAAAGAAATAACTGCAACCGTAAAGTTCATTGGGAAGATTTTGGACATAATGCTCAATGGGCACGACGGACGGAGGCAACGACATCAAGAAATACTTTTCTGTGTTTTCTGGCAGAACCAATATGGTTGCTCATTTGAAAGCATTTTATTGGAACGGTTCGGCAAGTCTGTTGCTAGCAGGGCAATATCAATGACATGCGAGAGGGGCGACAATGGGTTACAAGGGGAGAGAGGCGTAGAATGAAGATTCGGTCGCCTGCTGATGCATGGACGTCATAAGTAGTTAGCCGAGAAGCGTGGAGACGAGCTCGCCGAAGGAATTGGTGCGAATAAAAATTATTTTTTTGCTAGCAAGCGCCACGGTTCCGACGTCGGCGTTAGAGCATGTCGAGTATGTTAGGGTCAACCCAGAAATGTTAGAAAAAATCACAGACTTTGCCCTAAAAGATGGTCTCTATAAGATGGTTTAATGGCTGACCGACTACCTGTTCAAGTTCACCAGTCACAAATGAACACCGGTGCGCATCCGTCTTGCCCCACCAACCGTAATGTGCCATCAAGAACTATGCCGGACACCCCCTCCCCTCAAGGGAAGGCCAGTGTGTGTGTGTGTTGCTCCAACGGAACCTCGAGAGACAGCTACAGTGACCGCTACAGTGAAGCTTGAACATTACTTAGTTGTACTACAACTTTCCCAATACTACTTTCCATTCCCTACCCACAGGGCTTTATAGCCTCCTCCCTGAAATAAAGTCATTCATTCATTCATTTTGAGGTCGTGTTTTGGCACCTGCTCCCTACGTCTCTATTCTTGTGCATGTGTGTTATTCGATCTAGTATTTTTCTTTAAAAATACACTGTTCTTCAAACTCAAACTCGGTTCTTGTGTGGTGACGCAAAACCTATAGGAAGCGCTGCAACAGATGCCTAGGGATTAATTTAGGCCGGTATGACGGGTCCCGAAATCTCGGCACTAAGAATTTTTTTTTCCTCCATGAGAAAAAAAATTGCGCCCACCTCCCCACGAGGAGAACCCTGTGTAGATGCGACGCATCGTGGGGTTCACTTGGTGTTTCCGTTGGATTGATTCCGAAATCGCGTGAAACGTGTCGGGAACGCGCATGATTATTATGTTTTATGATTATTATTATGTTTTATTGGCCAATCTTGGTCAATCTCTCTAAGTGGTATGCTTGGGGGTTCGCTGTCGCAACGACCTTTACTCCATCATTGTTGCTGTAAGTGGGAGCTCCTTTTCTTTTATTGCAAGTGTTAATCATTGCCCCATCATGCGTTGTATCAGTAGCATCTTGACAAAGTTTGAATGAGTCAAGGATATAAGGCGCGTTCGTAGCTTTCGATTCTGTCTCGGTTTTGTGGCGCAGTGGGAAGAGCACTGTGTACCTCGCGTTCCGCCCACAGGGTCGTGGGATCGAAACCGGGTGCCGCTAACTATTATTTTTTTTATAGTGTAGGGGGAGGGGTGTGGACGGACAACAACGCCGTATGGAGGGACAAGGCGAGTGAATGAGATGCAGTCGCATCTAAAACGCACACCGCGAATAGGGCGCTATCCCGCAGCCTCATGCTCAGTAGCGCGACGCCTTAGCCAATGCCAGAGGCGTTAAAGGAGCCATGAAGACAAAATAGAACCTTGTTGAATTTAAAAGGACTAGCCTTTGGTATGTCACTAAGCTCTATTCGAGCCCCGAAAGACGTTTTTTACCAACAACGAAAAAAACCGCAAGAAAAATTGCAAATACTGTTAAGTTTGGCGCTATATTACGCTTTTAGTGACGTAAAGGAAGGAACATAAAGACAGTTATGTATCAGCATGTTAATGCACATTAGCATTCAAGCGATACGATGAATCGGAATTACTCAGGCCCCACTACAACACCAAGTCATGTTACTTGGCGGTGGCTTTGTCGGAGGCCGCCAATAGCACAAAGATCACGTGACGTCACATTGACTTTGCCAAGAAGGGGGAGAGGCAGTCACACTGCTTCGTCTATTTTCTTTACAAAAAATTTCAATTTATGTGGGTTTAACGCGCTGAAGCTACACCTGGGCTATGAGGCCGAAGAGAAGCGCTCCGGAATAGTTTGAACCGCCTGGAAACCTTTAAGGTGGGCCGGAATGTAAACACTCGGGCTTTTCGCTTTTTGCCGTCATCTGAAAAGCGGCCAAGCAGCCGGGATCGAACACGCGTCTTTGTGCTCCGCAGCACAACCCCTTAGCCACTGAGCCACCACGGCCGCTCATAGGTTTTTTATTATATCTATAGTTTTTTTGCCAGTTTGAGATAAAATTGCTATTATTTTCACTGGCACAAATTAGTGTTTTTAATTATGACCAAAGTTGTATTTCGTCTTCACGGCTTCTGTAACCAGTTTTTCAAGATTAACTGGTAGTATGGTTAAGGGACACAAAACGCATAGAGTGGCACGGGTAGAACGTTAATATTCTCAGGGGCTTCACAACCACGCTTGAACACTTACTCCCCATTCCGGCCTCGCGATAGTGATGACTAGCAAGGCTTTTTAAAAAGCACAGGACATAGAGGCGACACAACCTATAGTTAAAAGGTGCGAGGAAATTTGGTTTCTCTTAAGCGTTGACGGTGATTGTTCGTAAGAAAGGCACGTACGTGCATGCACACACATTTATTTCGACATTACTGATCCTGGAAATGGTGCCTATTATTGATAAATAATCCACTCCAAATGTATATCCAAGTGATGAACCCTATATCTTGAGGTCCAAATGATGTTTCCAGCTGCATGCGGCTTTGCGGCGACCGCGTTCGAACAGCACACGAACCATGACGTTCGTTTTCCAACGACGCGTTCTTGGTTGTCTTATCAGCGCACATTACGTCACCCACAACGTCATACCTTCGGAGAGACAGGTAGTTCTGACACAAGCGGCGAAATGCGTTTGCTTTGGGGTAAGGTTGATCTATGGAGTTCTACTCCGTACACTAGGCTCGACTTAAAGCCTCCCAGAGCTGACGGGAAGTCGAATAAAGTCGACGACGGATTATTCGGACCCTTAAGGGACAAATAAAATGTCCGAAGAATCAGGCGGTCCTAAAGAAAGAAAATATGCCCCCCAAATCCCCTGCTTATTGCTAAATGTTGTATCCCCTCGTTGGGTATGCGCTATCAACATCCCCATCATCATTATCGTGTAAATAGCACTGTTATGAACCACCGTAATGCCCCACCAACGCCACGGGGTAAAGCGGTGGTATATGTCCTCACGCGCCTTCCCCAGCAAGCCATTGACCTTCAAAGCTGGTGCTCCCGTGGCAAGAAACTGCTGCTGTGAAAGTTCAACTAAGTCACTGTGCAGTGATCCTCGTATCCTGCTATGTGCGTCCTCGCAGTGGTCATGCCCCGCGGGCTCGGTTTGGGTGGATTTCCCATTTACGAGCATAACATCTCGGTTGCCCCATCCTCATCGCCGGTGACTTTAATGCTCCGCACCCAGCCTGGGGCTATGACATGGCGAGTGCGCGAGGTTCAGATCTCCTCAAGATCATGGAGAATGCTCGCTTCACTCTACTTAATGACACGACCCACGACCCAGTCAACTCGCCGCTCCACGTCTAATTGTATGCCTCCACGTTCCCCAGACCTAGCTTGGTGGCTTGGTCCATTGGCCGTTACTTGGCGGCGGGAGCCAGACTGCTGGGGTAGCGACCATCATCCCATTTACCTCGATATTTCATCTTCGCCCTCTCGTCGCGTATACGTCGTAAATGCCATATTATCAAGTGGGACGAGTTTCGGAAGTCGATTAGGCAGATATGAGCATTCAAAGAGGACCCTTTATCATCCATACAAAGGGCTCTTGAAGATTCTACAACTGCAAACTGGGTTGACGAGAGACGCCCTAACCCTGATTTGCGCCTCCTTCAGCTGTGGGCGCAGCGCCGCCAGGCAGAAGTGTTTGCTTGTCGTAATCCCAACTCTCCGACTTGCCAAATCCGCCTTAAACAGCTCACAGCCGCGGCTCGTCGCCATGAACGCCGGCTGTCCCGCCAGCGCTGGCTTGACATGTGCGCTTCGTTAGGGCCTCAGTCTTGACTACGCTCCATATGGCGCGTTTTTCATTCTTTGGAGCGATCACCACGATCCCAAGATCCTGCTGCGTCAGCGTTCCTCACGTCCAACCAGACTTCTTTGCAATTTGCAGATACGCTGGCCCATACTTCATACCCCGATTTTGACTTGGACCCAACCATCATGCCCCCTCCGTTCACTCTTCCGTCCGGTGCTGGTACGCCGCCATCGGAAGCAGCAACCGAGGGTATACTCTCACCATTTACAGTTGCGGAACTGACCGCGGCCATTGACACGGCGGTACTCCTGGCCCCGACGGAGTAACATATGAATTTTTCAAGAACCTCGACCATTCTTCTCTGGAGGGACTCCTAGAGGCGTACAACCGGCTTTGGCTCACGTGTACAATCCCCCCGGCCTGGCTTCAAGCGGACGTTATCACTATCCCGAAACCCGATAAACCGAGTACTGACATCCCCAACCTCCGACCAATAGCGCTTACGGCGACCAATTTGGAAGCTGTTGGAACGGATGATTGCCACACGCCTTCAGTGGGGGCTCGACGAGCACCATCTATACCACCCATGCCAAATTGGATTTCGTCCCCACCTTGGTGCAGATGATGGTCTGGGCCACCTCTCCGAGATGATCCTTATTGGTGGCCGATCCCACCGTGTTCGCTCTGTGCTGGGCATGGACGTTAACAAAGCGTACGACCACCTTGGCCACGCCGCCGTCATTGCGGTACTTCATCTCCTTCACCTGCCATCCCGCCTATGTGATTTCATTTCCTTCTACCTACGAAAGCGCACCTTCTCCATACGTCTCAACGGATCTCCCATAGGTTCCTTCCAGCTCCGCCGTGGTGTGCCTCAGGGATCTGTCTTGGCCCCCTTGCTTTTTAACATGGCCATGATACCTCTTGCCTGGCGACTTGGTGCTTTTCCACACATCTATAGTATCATCTATGCAGACGACATCACGGTACGGTCCGTTCACCAGGACCTTCACGTCCAAAGTGTCCGCCCCTGCAACCAGTGTTGTACGTAACGGCGTTCCAAGGAACGGCGTTCCTGGAACTAGTTCCTCTTTGGAGGAACGAAGGAACGCCACCGTTCCATTAAGGATCGGTGGAACTGTAACGGTAACTCGTTAGATTTTTGAAGGAACGGCAGGAACGGCGTTCCTGCCGTTACATCGCCAGTATTTGGCTGTTTTTGTTGCCAAAGCTCGAGTACAAAAATCACAAGTCGTCGTGTTTCTCTTCCTATAAGCTGCCCAATTTGCCCGCCCTTCAGCGGATTGTGCTTCCTCGAAGGTTAAAGGCAGAAAAATGACCACGCAGTGGTTCGCAGCTTAGGCTTGCTTTCATGCCGGTTGAGCTTACGTGGCGTTCGACGGGTGAACAGCGCTTCCGGAAGAATGCTTTTCACCTTTCATCGTTTGTCTGGGGTGGCCAAAATGCCCGTCTGGACGATAGAATTGTTGGCGCCGCAGGTTCTTTGTGAAACCACCCCTTCTGTATATTGTCAGGGGTAATTACAGCATTTGTTCTCGCGAGGCGCGGGTGCGTTGTTGTCGGGGCAGTTGCGCTCGCTGTGAGGTCATTCAAAGGGTCGCCGGCTCTCAAAAGAGCTGGGCGCACCGCAGTGTCTCGGGATGTCGTACTGCTCGAAGTTACAGAGTACGTGCGCAGTTCGTCACGGCGCGGTCTGTCGCCGATCTGGCGGGAATGGGCCGACGGGAGTGCAAGGTGCTTTTGTATTGCAAGCGTCGTGTTGACAAAGGGCAGTAATTCTGTCACTGTTGGGCATATTTTCGTCGCGCGCCGTATGGACAATACCTGAGAGAGGCCGCCTGTAGGTCAACTACCAGCGCTCTGAGTTGCTGTAGTTGGTCGGTTTCAAGTTAAACCTGTGTTATACTTGTGCCTTGATGAATACCTGGAAGTTTGAGTGAGAGTGTTAGTGTGGATCACGTGATTGTTTGTGCTCAAATATTTGGGTTTTCTTGACCTGGCCAATCAGCGGCCCAGTGTGTGTTAGTTAGAACTTAGTAGGTCCTCGAGGCTTGGTTTTAGTGTAATAAAACCGAAGTGCTTGGTGTTCTTGGACAGTCAGAGCGAGAACTATAAAGTCCATTTACAGAAGCTTGAGTCCGGTCGGTTGACAGAACCAGAGCGAACGCGGAGCCCCTCTTGAGTTAGCTAGGTTTAGCCAGAGAAGACTCTGGTTTAGCTGAGATAATTTAAGCATTTCTCTGTTTTTTATGTGAACTTCGTTTATCGGGGGCGCAGGAATCGCGCGGCGCCGAGACTGACCATAAGAGAGAGAGATAGCTGGTTTTTTTCGTTTTGTTTGAGCAAGTAGCAAGTTGGGTCTTCGTGGGTCTACCGGACATTTGAGAATCATCGAACGCCATCTTGCCTGCTCCAGCACCAACCTGGATTCTGTCGCCTGCTGCAATGTGTTTTCTTACTCGCAAATTTGTGCTGTACGATCCGCAACGCTTCACTTTTGTAACCCCCTTAACCAAATCCTGCAAAGGGTCCTGTAAAGTATTTTAAATAAACTGTAATATTGAATCTAATCCAAGAAATTTAATTACCTTCCTGCACGTGAGTAACTTTGTATTTGCACATCTGACGCGCAGGAAACTTACTGCGTCTATTGTATGTGTTGCACATATAATAGACGAGCAGCAAAAACGCAGTTAGATATGTCTAGGGTTTGTGCGGAGCTTCCTGAAAAAAAAATTGTCAGGGAGCGTTCTTTTTTATTCTTTTTATTTCTAGATAATCTGCTGCCGGCGGTGTTCATATTCGTATAATATACGTAGTTCGATTATAGTTTTAAAATTCGAACTCTATTTTACCTATCAGACCCTATATTTTAATTTAAAAAATTGAATGTAACGTTAAAGTAACGAAACGTTCCAATTTTTTAACTGGAACTGGAACGCGTTCCTTTCGAAATAAAGGAACTTGTAACGGTAACTCGTTTCAAAATTGGGAAGGAACGAGGAACGAGGTTTCGTTCCTATTTTAGAGGAACGTGTACAACACTGCCTGCAACAAGCTCTAGATGAAACCAATTTTTGGTGCAGGTATCTTGACCTTACGCTTTCTCTTAACAAAACAGCCCTTCTCACCGTGGCCAACGCATGGGGCCGTCGGCGGTTGGCAACCTCCCCGATCCGTCTGTCGGTTCAAGGCACGCCTATACCAACATCATCTACCCTGCGGGTGTTGGGCTGAGATATTACGGCCACCGGTTCTGCAAAACCTTGGATTCGCTCTGCAAAGCACCAAGCTTCACAATCGCTGCATCTGTTCCGTCGCATGTCTCAAAAAGCCGGCGATGCGGCCTCCAAGATGGCCTTCATGCTTGTCCGAGCCATTCTTCAGCCTCGCATAGTTTATCAAGCGCAATTCCACTTTCTTACAAAGTCAGACTGGGCACTACTCGAATCAATAAACCATTCGGCTATGCCAGCTATAACTGGTCTTCCAGCCCTCACCCCCGTCCCTATTCTGCAACAGGAAGCGCAGCTCAACACGTTTGATGAGGTAGTGCATCAGCGTCGACAAGCCCGCCTCCAAAAACAAGCCCTTGACCATGATTCCGCCGCTCTTGCAGCGTATATGACCAGTTCACCAGCCCCACCACTATCAAACACCAATATACGGCCCCCATGGAAGTTCCACCAATTAATGGATACACGACCTGTTGCCCGTATTCATCCCCGGACAGTTGGTGCTCCGATTCCTCCTTCTATGGACATTGGTAGCCCTTCGTCTACGCTGATGTTTGTCGACGCCAGTGCTTCCGATCCCTTACTTCATACGGCTCTACTCTGCCCGACTGTGGCTCCCGATCCAGTGACCTGCACTTACATAACAACGGAGACGTGGCCATCAACGCAGGCAGAACTCCTTGCAGTGCGTGATGTTCTGCTACACACATCGTTGGTAATCAACCATGCTTCACCACAGTGTACAATTTACACTGATTTGTCGGTAGCTGTTCGTGATCATCGTAAAACTCTCACGTCCAACGAACTTCTGCTAGAAATCCAGGACATAATGGACACTTATCCATGTCGTGTGCGCGTGTCATGGCGCCAACGGAACAGCCACCCCGCAATGCAGGCTGCAGATGCCGGAACACACCCCGTGCGTGTGCAATATCCAGCTCCTCTTGCACCTTCGTCAAACGGTGTTCTCCTTGCCAGTGCAAAAGAACGTCTACGGCGCACCGCGCGCGCTCTCATACCCCCGCGCGGTACAGATCTCCCTGGCGGGTTGTCTCGCCAAGATGAGGTCCATGCTCAGACGTCTTTGCCTGGGAGTCGCCCTCACGCCAGCTGTGACGAGGTCCTGGCCTCCTCAATACCATGCCCCGTTCAACTCCACCTGCCCCTTTTGCCCCGCTCCAGTTGACCAGGCTACAGCAGAGCACCTGGTGTGGAGTTGCCCTGCTCTGCGAAGCCTACGCGCTGTGCACATCGCCACCTGCGGTCCGCGCCCCGGACGTCCGCCAGATTTCATGGCGTGGATACAAGGGCCACATCATGGCCCCCTTCTCCGATTCCTTCGGGAATCCGGGGTGTATCTGTACATTTAATTTCCCCTTATGCTGAATAGCAAACTTCCGCAATAAAAAAAAAAAAGCTTAGAACATCGTTCCGGAGCGGGCCATTCGCGGTGCACCGACGGAAAGCGACCGCAACTCTCCAACCGACGCAGACACGCCACGCCCCGTCCAGTCCAACAGGCTGGGAACAAACAGTACCGCTACCGAAGAGAAAGCTGGTGTGCTGGACACTTCGCGTTCGTTGCGGAAGCATATCCGTGCTGATTTCAAAAGAATTCTTACTGATGCCGACGAAATAATGTCTTCACCGAATCACCCCGTACCGAAACTGGAAGCTAACTTAAAGAACCTCCAACAAAACAGAAGCGATCTAATCGAATTGGATTCCGATATTTTCTACCTGATCGAAGATGAAATTGAGCAGGAGGATGAGGAGGCGGATCGATACACGCTCTGCTTTTTCAGAGCGAACGCCTACCTCAACGATTGGATAGAGTTCCTCAAAAACAAGCAGACTTTAGACATCTACATCAAATCTACATCATTTTCAGAAATGGCAGTCTTTCTCGAAACGCCGAGAGACTACTTCTCGTTCAACGAAAGCCTGCTCAAGGCAGTGAAAGGGAATGACGAGAACCTACCATCAACCATGAAGCTTGGAGAAACAGAAACGGTTCCTGTTGAATTGGACGCAGCGGAAGCATCTGAGGAAACGCGCATTGAGCCGTTACCAGGTGAGCTTGAGTACAGTCGTCAAAACTTAACAACAAAACACGAGGTGCCTGCCTACGCACAGAATGGCAGCTCACGATAGCTAAAGCCGCATCTTTGGCGCTTGGTTATCGGCACTCACGATGCTGCCCTACTGCACTCGGGTGCATCAGCGCATGCGCACAGCCGAGCGCTATCTTACGTAAGCTCCCGCTCTGTGCATACGCTGACACCTCGTTCTTTGTTGTTGTTAACAGTTTTGACGACTGTACATGTTTGTCCCAGACTTCATGTATGGGGAAGGCTTCCCTGTACTTGAAACCGCACCCACGAGTGTATGCCTACCAGTATCTCATGCGTGCCCGGGAAGTCTGCTTGACAGAGCAGGTCCAGATACTGCGGCATGCATGCACCCTGCCCATGAAGACATTCTTACCTCCGAGAAGAGTTCCTCTAAGAGAAAGCGTCGTCGGCCTGGAACCTCGCGTCAACCAACGTTTCCAGCCCCGTTAGAGCATCGAAACCTAATCACAAGAGAAAAACGCGGACCGGGACTCCGGTAAACTGCCAGTTCAGTAGACGCGTACCCCTGAAAAAGAGCCCCCCCACAAGAGGTTTGAAGATTGGCAGGAAATTGTGAGAGGCCGTATTGCCATCTCCTAAGGACATGGACAATCGGCTTTGAACTCGTGAAAACTTGCAGTCTCACCATCTGGACGCAAGTACCGACCCTCTGCCCTCCGTCCCATTATTACGATGTTCCGCCCTTATCAGGCTGCAACGAAGACTGAGGCACGGGTAAAAGCGAAGGCTGAGTCCTACCGATGTCACGTGACCGTTACGACTCTGGCCAGTACAGCAAAATATTAGGATCGCAGACTCGTTCATTTCCAATGATCTCGCGGGCGCGAGTAAAAGATGTACAAGCTGGTCCGAGGCGACGATGGGTACAGCGGCCGTTGGTACAGGATGAAACATCGTTGACAGTGCTGGCTTGTACATCTTTTACCCCCGTCCGCGAGATAATGATTGGATGGGCAATAAATCCGCCGTCCTAACGTTTTGTTCTACTTCTCCAAGTCGGTACCTGCCCCGTGACATTCGTTGGCCTTGTACCTTTTCTCATCCATCGGTGTGTGAACCTGAGCCTGTCTTCTCTTGCCTTAACGCTAACTATTGAGTGAGGAGCCATGCGAGTGAATCGGCACGCTTGGCTAAGCCGAGCGCGGCCTTTTGAAGGTTGTCACCGGACCACAACACGGGCTCCGTTGAGTGCCTCCCCGCAGGCGCATTTCACGCAAAAAAAAAAAAGTTCAGTAAATTCCAGAAACAGCGTCTTGAAGCACTACAGCCGATTCAATCAAATGCTAGCCAGAGTAGCGACAGAACGTGGTTTTCGATTTTCCGCAGCACGACCACAACTCCTACTCGCTAAGCCCGGCAACACACGTGAAACGCACGGCAAACACAAAGGCGAAGAGGCAGTCGAAGCTAAAAAAAAGCGTTCTTGCCGCCAGCGACGCTGTTGCAGAAGCGGATGATGCTAGGCATGATAGCCTCGATCCAGCGTCAGAGGTTACTAGCGGACGTTCCGGCAGGCAAGGCCGGCACTGGTTTTGAGGCTATATGGGGAAAAAGAAAACAAGATGACGGTGACACACCTCAGTATGCGTGGCAGCCGGCCCGGCTGACGCTTGAACGAACCGTCCGAAATATCGAATAGTCCGTCCTAGCATGTCCAAAATATTGAGCTGCGTAATACACTGAATGTATGCATTATGCCCAGGTGCCGGAGAATAGTCCGAAAAATCAAGTATGTCGGAAAAATGAGGCAACCGAAAAATCGGTCGTCAACTGCATTGTGAAGGGCTGGCGATGTGTATACACAACCAAGTGGTTGGGAATGAAATGAAGATGTTATTTGGTTTGATTTCAATCTCTCCGTCGTGTGCCTGGCCGGTAAACTTTCGGGGACCTTTCAAGTGCTTTTAAGGAGGTATCCACCCGCACACAGTAAATTTATGCTGAAAGCCGAATAAAAAAGAAATTACCCCAGATTCACGAATTAATGCTCCATTTACCTGTGACTGCTACATGTGCACGTATACACTGCCTTACCAACGCCACCCTGTTCAGTGCACTCCTACGTGTTCCCGCTATCTACTTGCCTAATGGACGGGCAAACAGTTGTTTCAAGAGACCCCAGCATGCAACCTGTTTTTAATGACAGAACTTGGGGAACAATGGAAGATCGCAAACTTTATTGAGTGATTTCAGGCGTATCGGGTGTACCTAAGCGAAAGACTGTAGGTACATGTCTCTAAGTTCGCGACGTAGATATTTCCCAGATTCCGACTTTGGTAGCTCGTCCATAAATTGCACGCCACCGTGAAGATGCTTGTGGTATGCCGAGGTCTCTGAAAGAAAATAAGAATCATCACTGCGGAGGGCAAGCTACTTCTGCCTTAATCGAGCTCTGCGAATAATTCTGTTCCAACAAATCGCAGACGTGTAAGAAGGAATTTTTTCGAGATGAAGATTATTGTCGGGAAATTACCTTATTTAATGTAGTGGTTCCTTCATTATTACGCTAAACAGCGGAAAACTGATCCGTTGATTAAGCACTGAAATGTCTACAAGTAAAGTGCTAATCACTGAACAGGCCTGCGTATGACCCAATCAAACCTAATCGTAAGAATTATTTATGCGCGTTGCTCAAACCAACAGCTCATGTCGGGGAATGAATGTCCTGTCCCGCTCAACGCACCATGTCGGGAACCGTAATCAGATGGTTTTTGAGTGAACGCCGTACGGCTTTACTATTTGAAAACATCAAAGGAGATGTAAGCAGGATAACCTCTGCTTTCTTAACTCCTGCAATGGACTATAATGAGTAACACTGTTCGTGAAACACCAGATGATATTCCTTCCCTTGCAAAGTCAAATAACGTTCTAGTTGGTGCTGCATAGCTGTAGTGAAAAGCCCTTATACTTTGATCGGTAGCAACAAGGACTAGAATGACAACGACACCGGACGAAGCGCAAGTGACAACTGATTTATTAATACACATTGAACATATATGAGGCGTTTTTTTTCGAAATGCACGACATCTACAAACCGAAACTAAGTCAGATAAAACTGCAGTGACAAGAAAAACTGGGCAACTTTCCCCTAAAAAAAGAGGTGGAAAGAAAATGGGTGAGATAACGCCCTCCAAACGTGTACACAGATCGTAGTTCGCATCGAAAATGAGCCAAATGCATTTGCCCAATGGGAGTTTGCTTTTGGCTGGAATGTTAGGACTGTTTCA
Organism: Haemaphysalis longicornis; assembly: GCF_048455015.1. Classification (NCBI taxonomy): domain Eukaryota; kingdom Metazoa; phylum Arthropoda; class Arachnida; order Ixodida; family Ixodidae; genus Haemaphysalis; species Haemaphysalis longicornis. The sequence continues at coordinate 349,343,802 of NW_027526203.1, read as the reverse complement.
TGGGTGTTTTCACAAGTTATTTTTTTTCTTGCTTTTCGGAGCCGGCTTTTCATGAATCCAGGCGGCATTGAAGATCGGCGAAATATCTGCCCCAAGACATCGATGACAAAGTGAACGGAAGAAGAAGAGAATGAAATAAAAGAGAGAGACGTGAAACAATAATTTCATCACGTCTCCCCCGTCCCTACAGAGTAGCTCTGGTTATATTTATTTTGTTACTCCCATATTTACCATATTAGTACTTAAATAAATAGCAGCCGCTTACAAACCCTGACAAATCCCCCCCCCCCCCCCCTCTGTGGCTACGAACCACTTCATTAAGGTGAAAAAGAAGATAGAGCAGCCTTCTTGTGAAGAGTTTTGGAAATTCATGGTACGGAAATGAAGAGCTTGCATAGTTCGTGAGTGCCTTCAAGCGTGCCCAAGACAATTATCCTACGGAGGAATTCGAAAAGAGTTGCTAATGCTTCCAAGAAGACTCATCTTCCCTTCATGTATAGTTCTACTGTTCTTGAAGCCCTGTTCTTGAAATAATACCATCTCGCCAAAACTGTTCACCGCTTGTCCGGAGGGGATACTCAGGAAGCTTTACAGGGACAACGCAGGACTAGGGATGAACGGATCATACTAGAGCCATTTGAGGTTTGCAGTCGACATAGCCTGGCTAAGTGGTCGTTAGAGCATCTGAGAAAAATGCTCGGGGCACTCAATCCGAAAGTTTGGACGCGGGGCGACAAATAAACATGAATCAATCTGAAGTAATGATAAACATGCCGAAAGTGACACCTTCAGCTTAAGAAACGCAACGCTAGAACAAGTACAAGAACCTAACTACCCGAGACAAGCTGTCAGTGCGGACCCAATCCATGAAAAAGAAGTCCGGCGCAGAATGGGTATGACTTGCGGTCCACTCTGCGAACACTCCCAGATAATGAGAAGTAAGGTGACTCTATCACTCAAGAGAAGTACCGTATTTACTCGCGTAATGATCACACTTTTTTCCCAAAAAATATGATGCAAAGTTAGGGGTGCGATCATTATGCGAGGTAAATTTCTCGGGAAAAAGTTTCAGCGCAGAAAACGCGAAAATGCAGGTCAGAAGGTTTACGATAACTCTCATGAACATAATAAACATAACAAATAAACACATAATAAAAACTCCACTGCCCACCGAATGACCAGTGAGTGATGCAAAATGCAGCGTTTTCATTACGGAACGCGCCGGAATTACGGAATTGCGGAACCCGCCGTAACGAGTTTGCTGTGAGGTGAGAACAGGTCGACCAATAAGTGGCTGCTGCTGTCACAGTGTGGGACATCAAGACGCGTCTGCCGACAACACAGCAAGCCGAGCGCGTTTTTTTATATGTTTTATCAGTTCAGTGTGTGCATTTAGTGAGTTTCTTCCGCACCAATAATGAACTCACGCTTGCCGATATCGCTAATATCATCAAGTCCCCGGCAATAACGTAGCCATGTCCGCTTTGAAAGAGGAGGAAACTAACGTAAGCACGACCATCGTCGTCTAGACTTGGCACACATACGACATATGGCTGCGGCAAGTTCAGGGTGCGATCATTACGCGAGTGCGATCATTATGCGAGTAAATACTGTATATATATATATATATATATATATATATATATATATATATATATATATATATATATATATATATATATATATATACAACCGAAGCATTCTGCCGGTCGTGACATATGGAGCGGAAATTTGGCTCTTTACCATGCAACTGTAAAGCAAACTTAGGTCGGCCCAACGGACCATGGAACGGACAATGATAGGAGTAACACTTAGGTACAGGAAGCTAACTCCCAGGGTAAGGGAACAAACTCGAGTAGATGACATCATAGTCGAAATAAAACAAAGAAATGACCTTGGACTGGCCATGTAGAGAGACGAAAGGACAACCGTGGACCACCAGGGTAAGAGTGGATACCGAAAGACGGGGCTGGAATAAGGGGAAGGGCAAAAACTCGATTAAGCAACGAAATAAAGAAATTTGAAGGTAAAGAATGGACTCGAGTAGCGCAGTACAGGAGCGGTTGGAAGTCAATGGGAGAGGCCTTCGCCCTGCAGTCGACTTGAGTAAGCTGTTGAAGGGCAATCAAGAAAGCCAAGGAAAGCAAAGCGAGAAATGGGGTAAGTCATTTATTATCCTTGATACAGATGCAGATATTTTTAAAGAAAGATAGTGGAGAAAAGCATGCCCGCCGGGAGGGATATTTTTGCCCACCGGGCGGTGGGCAAAAAAGAATCTGCATCTGTATCAAGGATAATAAACAACTTACCACATTTTACCCTTTGCTTTCCTTGACTTTCTTGACTGCCTCCTACTTTAATTCTGTCTTAATTTACCAAGACCCTCACTTCCCATTCCGATATTCGCTATATATATATATATATATATATATATATATATATATATATATATATATATATATATATATATATATATATATATATATATATATATATATATCTGATGGAGGCGAAAAGCAAAAACGCCCGTGTGTACGAGATTTCGGCGCACGTTAAAGATCCCCAGGTGGTCAAAATTAATCCGGAGCCCTCCACTACGGCGCGCCTCATCGCCTGCGTTGCGTCGACGCGTTAAACCCCACAATCAATCAATATCTATATATATATAAAGAACGAGGGAGCTTTGAAGATGGTCACCAGATAGAAATAATACTTTAGAGAAGGTAGCGGCCTCAGACATATGCCAACGTTTCGACAAGGGAACTTGTGCTTGAAAAAGACGAGTCCCCTCGTCGAAACGTTGCCAGAGGCCTCCGGCCGCTACCTTCTCCAAAGCATATATATATATATATATATATATATATAGAGAGAGAGAGAGAGAGAGAGAGCATTATTCGGAAAACCGCCAACTGTGCAAGGGTCGTTAGTCCTCACGGGGGCAACGCGCACCACACTGGGCCAATTCGGTGTCCTCCGGTAGGCGGCACAGTTCTAGTAGAAGGGGGGGGGGGGGGGGGGTCAGGGTCAGCCAGGGCGGCCTCCCCTGACCCCGGACGAGAGCGAGACAATGCGGGTGGTGATGGGTGTAGGCTCTTGCACTCCGAGGGGAGTGGGCATGCCCACAGAATGTGTCGAAGGCAGGTAGATGAGATGTTGTAATATGGACAATCATCGCGGTAGAGTTTGCGGTGTAACTATTTTAGGAGGGAGGAGGGATTGAGTTTGTAGTCTGCGGTATGTATGCGGTATGTATACGGTATGCCGTATACGGTATGTATGCGGTATGCATACGGTATACCTTATACGGTATGTATACGGTATGCGGTATGTCTGAGTTTGTAGTCTGTGGACTGTTAGCCTGTGCGTGAGCCATATCGTGGTGAGAAATGTTGTCTTGCGTATCTATGAAGGGCAAGGATGTCCAAGTAGTTGAGGAGGCTGTCTCTCCAGGACAAGGGGAGATCCGCTTGCGAGGAGGAGTCCACATTGGGCTCCCGGGTGACTGCATCTCGGGCCTGCTTGCTAGTGCTCTTCGTGCACCGATTTTTCGCTCCGTCTGTATATCACTGCCATTCTGCTAATCGGGCTGTGTGGCTGTTGTGTGTCCCATGTACTACCACATATATGGCCCAACTCTACTTTTTTCCCTTAATGGGAGGTAGGATAATTTATGCACAAGATCTTCTTCAATTCAATATGCTCACTTCCTACCCTCAAGGACTACACCTGCCATCATTATCTTCCCTATTGATTTGTCCTACAAGATCCCTTCGCAAGATTACTCATCTCTCTGGCATCGCAATGCTGCAACTGATGCGGAAGTTTCCACGGGGCCAAACCCTTTTTCGCAGTCTATATATATAAAGGACATGAACAGGCGTTTTTTCCTAATCCTCGAGCTTCTCGATCACCTGGTTGATGAAGCCAACGTGATTCATTGCCTTATAACCCTTCATAAAAGTAACCCGTTCTCGGAGTTGATCCCACGCATTGCTTGGGTACTTCTAAGCACAACCTTGAATCATGGCCTTCTTTGGCATCCCCAGCCACACGGCGCCTACGCATTTGATCTTACCTGCAATGAGCTCGGATAGTTGCTGTGCCACGTCCTGGGGCGACAGACCTTGGGCCTCTTCGGCTAGCACGACGAATGCTCTAGGCGCCTCTCCGTACTGCCGGTGCGGCACGCCAGCCACGGCCGCCTGACGGACCAGCTCGTGGCGCATGAGCAGCTCCTCGAGCTCGGCGGGCGCTACCTGTTGGTCCATGCACTTTATCAAGTCCTTCACACGGTCCACGATGTACAACTGGCCATGGACGTCGTAGTGGCCCACGTCGCCTGAAACACAGGGCGCGCACCACCTCTTCAATTCAAGCTGTCAGGTTCGGTGCGAAACGACTCCTCAAATGGTGGGCGTGCAAAGGGAATAAATTTAAAGTAATTGAGGGCCCCCGGATGGTGAGGCGAGCGGGCATCTCCGATACCACTAAGGCTCCATAGCTTACTGAAGGTGGACGTAGGGAATGCGTTGTATCATTCGACTTAAAGTCGACAACGGGCACAGGCCGCTGGACGCACAGTGAGGTTGACGTTGGTTGGAATGTCGTTAGGTTCAGAATTAAGGCACAACATAGCCACTCAGGTGGATTGGCAAGTGACGATGACACAGTTAGAAGCCCAGGGCAGTTTCAATCCGTCGTGTCTTCAGATGAGTCGATCTGAATACGCCGAAGGATCCTCCTTCCCGGTCGCCACGCCTCCCTATATGCACTTAACGGCCAGGAGGCCTTCGTTCTCTCAATATCGTCACCAATCTCCATATGGCTTCCACATCAACATACCTGCCCGCAATGCTAACATGCCAACTCAAATGAATTGGCCAATGACGATGACAGCTCACTCGTTCACTGGGATTTGGTTAGTGAAAGTAACACCTGCTCAAGACCTATTACCAGTGCCCATCGGCTGAAGGTTCAACATATCCAGTCAAATGAACACCCTGATGTTTTCAAGTAGAACAATGCTTTAGCATTCGGAAATCATGAAAAGTGCTTTGGTGTCCTCGGAGATTTTTTTTTTTCTTTACAGGCGAGTAATTACGTTTACTGGGTGAGGTGAAAATAGTTCGGTGGTGATGCTCCCTAGATTTACAATGGGTAAGTTCAGACGCCGGAGTAAGATTGAATGACGTGAGTGACAGCCTAAAACATGCGTAGCGCTTTGGACACACATAAGCAACGACGGCTTGCCGTGAGCTGTATACTCAAGATAGCACTAGCGAAGAATTTGCACCGGTTACAGGGCACGCCGCCTCAGTGTTAATTGTGCAAGCGAGCGTCTTCACCGGGACGTGGGAATCGTCTACCAACAGCGACCCAGAGCACCACATATTCCACATGCATGGCTCCTTCGAAATTTGGCCCTCCACGGTCTCTCTTTGGGGGTGTGTGCCTCGTGGAAGCAGATATTTTACCATCGTTTTTAGAAGTATCTCTACGACGGTGCTACAAGGAAAGACCTTTTCAAGCGGCTGTCGCATATGCGCCCTGCAACAATTTCTTCGAGATGTTTTTCCGAGACTTCAATGGCCGCGGTGGCGAATCAGGGTGCAAGCTTGTGCGGTACCTCCCGGAAGCTGTTTTGGTGCGTCTGTGACCCCGATAATGGCAACAGGCTCCGAGCCCACGCGGGTACGAGCCTAGGCAAAACAAGTGCTGGAAAGGAACTAATTGCTTAAAGTGACCACGAAGACGAAATACAAGTTTGGTTCATTAGAGAGACTGCTTTGTGCCGAAAACAATGACCAATATTTTATCCTAAACTTCGAGCAAAAATGGAGCAGAAAACACGTGAAGCATGGCCACACCGCCACTTTCCAGCAACTTTTCTATGACGTCACAGAGTCTTGTTCGTGTGATTGGCGGGAGCCGAACTAACCCAGCACTAACAAACATGACTGGGCGATTGTAGTGAGGCCTCAAGTTTCATTTTATTGCCCCACTTGAATGCTAACGTGCAATTAGCACGCTGAAAATTGTTTTTTTTTAGTGCTGGACCATAAAGCGTCACTCCTGCCTGTAACACGTCACTGTAACGCTAAATATGAAAGTTTTCAATACTTCTTGCGTTTTTCTGTTAAAAACATACCTCGTGGCTGTAGTGCATGGCCACACCGCCACTTTCCAGCAACTTTTCTATGACGTCACAGAGTCTTGTTCGTGTGATTGGCGGGAGCCGAACTAACCCAGCACTAACAAAGATGACTGGGCGATTGTAGTGAGGCCTCCAGTTTCGTTTGATTGAATCATTTGAATGCTAACGTGCAATTAGCACGCTGAAAATTATGTTTTTTTAGTGCTGGACCATAAAACGTCACTCCTGCCTGTAACACGTCACTGTAACGCTAAATATGAAAGTTTTCAATACTTCTTGCGTTTTTCTGTTAAAAACATCCCTCGTGGCTGTAGTGGAGCTGAAAGAGGTACTTTAGCCTAGTTCTCTCAAGTTAAACAAAGCTGTACGTTGTCTTCATGGCCCCGCCAAAGGGGCCATAACGACAAAATAAAATTTTGGTTCGCTCAAACACTACAATTATTCAATAACAATAATGTCAAATTTAAAGCAAACTTCTAAGAACTACGCTAGATATTAAGAAAAAAAGATGACTAATGATGACGCATCAGCCATTTTCACATCGGCTACTTATGACGTCATAGGGACATGTTTGTGCGATTGGCCGCCTCCGACCAAAGCCAGTGCCAAGAAACATGACTGTGCGATTGTATACAGTGTTGCACCCATTGCTGTTTGATCCTATCAGTTGAATTTAATTAGTACAATCGGAATTGTCTTTTCAGTACTCTTCCTATTACAACCTCTGCTGACGTTGTGTAGCGCGAACTTTAAACGTTCTTTCAATATTTCTTACCAAAGACTAGTTCTTTAGGATTAAAAAAAACTTGTATTTTGTCTTAATGCTTCCTTTAAACCGATGGCATTTAATGGCACCATAACCATCTCCACCACCATTCTATACATACGTTACAAAGTGATATATAAACGTAAAAGCTTACGAACTTTACTGCCGTATCCTCGGCCAACTCTGTACAAGTAACTATCATACATAACTCAATGTTGTGTCACTTTCTTAAGTTTTTGGAACAGCTTAAAGCGCGAAGGCAGACGAAGACAGAGAGAACACGGGACAGCGCTTGCCCTGTGTTCTGTCTTAGACTTCGTCTGCTTTCGCGCTGTAATGTGGTCCATAGCTCAGTACCAACTTGCCCAACAACATATTATTCTGCGTTCTTGACTATATAAGTGGATGCGCAGGAGTTTAAGATGCGAAGCCTTGCACTGCGTGCAACTTTCTACAGTTACTCATAGTTACACAAAAAACATATTTGGCTATCAGGTAGTGAGTCATATTATACCCACAAATTACACACCGCGTATCTTCTACGCGAGGCCGCGATCATTTCGACTTAAGCAGTCGTTCGTTTCACTTCTAAATCATGTTTTTAATCGCATCGAATTATGGAGTTTGTGCGAGGCTATAATACACGTACTCGCCTCTCACTCCGGCTGGTGGTGATCTGCTGCTGTCGGTGACACTCATGAGGGTGAAACACGCATGACCGCCTCTTAGGGGGCCCTTTGTAACAAGCTTTGACCGTAATAAGCTTTGTACGGCGCGTTCAGGCAATAAAAATCTAGAGAAAGCCGATACAGCGCATGAGCGCCTATCTGCTATGCAGCGCTATCCCCGTACTCGCAAAACAAAGGCGGCAACAAGTGGCGCAGAAGTCGCGAAGCTTGGAGCCTATAGGCGTTTCTCGAATACAGTTTCGCCAGTAAAATTCAGATATTATTAAACAATTTTTAATAATATCTAAAGAAGAGAGTCGAAGTGGCGATCAGACTGCTATGCTTTCTGTACGCCGAGAAAAGGCTTGGTGCAGTATTGTAGCTTGACAGTTGAGTAAACTGTGCAATTTTTTTGGCCGGCCAATGCGTACGCAAGCGAAGGGATAATTCGTGTACAGGCGCAGGGGAGACCGCCTGTGTAAATACGTCCACAAGCATGGTGTGACTGAAGAAATTCAAGCTAGCTAAGTGCTACGCTGAAACGAGGCATGTAAGTACCTGTCTTATACCAGCCATCTGGGTCAATGGCGTTATCAGTAGCTTCCGGTTTGTTCAGGTAGCCAAGCATCAGCTGCGGTCCACGCACCAGGATTTCACCGTCTTTGTCTGCAGCCAGAGGCTTCCCAGTGACCAGATCTAAAACCTGCAAGAAGTATCAACTCGCAACTGTTCTGGACCCTCTCTCTTTAAGAACTGAAAATTCAACCCTGAAGGGGCGGGTACGAAGATAAGTTATATAAAGCTTCGCTCACAGCGAAGCTCTATACATCATTGTGTCTCTGTGCCACGCACTACAGTGCATTACAATTTGTTCTTATTGAGATCACCACTTCTGTTGCTCTATCGTCATTTTCATACAGCAGAGAATATTTTTTACTTATACCGGCTTAAATTGAGTCTTAGCCCCACGCATTCAAGTTCGTCGCATGTCGCACCAAACTCAATTTGACGGAAAATTCAAGCTCACACTTTTGCGCATGCGTATTCAGGTGTGCCTCTCCTTGTCTCCTCATTGCAGTTTGAAGGATGGAAGAAGGTTGTGCAGAGGAATGAGAAGGCGCACGGCGTGAAGGGAACTGGTGAAGAGGTAGGCGGCTGGTAGGAGGACGGCGGCTGAATAACAGCTGGGCTCGCTATTCAAGAAGGCCGCTTGTTTGTTGCGACAGCTCCCTGCACCCCAGCTGCACCTTATTTCTTGCTTCGGTCATGGTTCTTGGACACGTTTGTTGCAGTTCCACTCTGCACACAGCTTGTGCCGGATACGGCTTGCGTTAGTCGCAGCTTACCGGAGGAGGCGAGGTTACCAAATGCTTCGCCTAACTAAGGCCAATGTATTTTAAATTAATTTTCGCATTTTTGAATCCGTGTTTCCTGCTGCCTAATTATCAGTTATATGGTCAGACCTACCTAATCTGAAGGGGACGTTGTATCTTCCAATCTTTAACACCACTGCAGGACAGAGTGATGACACGAAGGACGCCGCACATATAATTTCGCATATTCGTTGGTACGGCAATAAGGACGAAGTAAGTGCTGTCTGCAAAGAATGATTATCGCCCGTTTGTCGAAGCCATTCGTCCGCCCGTCGAACATGAATAAACCACCCATGAAAAATCCTAATCATGTTAACCTTAGGGTACGCAAAACGTCTTGGGTCGTTTTCGGTAGATTTACCAATTTATAGATGCCGACAGTTGCGCAGGCAATACAGAGGCCATGTGCACCTTTTTAGGCAGAGGAACGCTTGTGCTGGTAGTGCTCTTTCATGCGCACATGCAGAGAGTCACCATCGGGGGGGGAGGGGGGGAGACGGGGGGGGGGGGGGGGGGGGAGCTCATGCCAGAAGCCATCCCAAGCTCATCTCCTTACGAAGGCGTCACGTTCATGCATTGAGCAGCAGGACTCGAAGCCGTAACTCTGTTGCGACGATCCCATAATGACACTTCGTTTTAAACTAAACAATGATAATGTCGATTGCGCTTTTTGTTATGGTCTTAAAGTCACAAATTCTCAACTGCATACGCTTAACCATACCGCTGGCATACACGAATAAAAGTTAAAATCAGTTTCATAGGAAATTTATCTTTCTGATAAAGATTATTTTGCTTTAAGGCATCATAGTCGTCAAACTCCTAACTACAGCGCATAAACATAAAAATAAATACTTCTTTCGTACCACAACAAGTCTCTACAACTTCGCCGGTGTTAATTAACGGCAGCGTAGTTCTACAGGCCATTGTCTTCGATGACTGTTTATATTAACATCTCCGAGCCCCATGTGCTGTACTTTTCCTCTATTAGCCAAATCGTTCTGTAAGCTACGTATCGTGTTAAGCACGTCGCTTTTAAATTAACGGGAAGGAATTTTTTGTTGAAACTTGCTGCGCTGTGTAACACTCGATCGAATCCCCACTTAAAACTGCGGTGTTTTACAGTTCAGTGTTCTGCAATTGCTTCCTCTTCGCGAATAACGAGTGTAGATATAGTGTTTAAAGGGTTTATTCCTAGTTTATTCGATATCCTCGATAGAATAAAACTTGATACACTGATGGATTAATCTATTTGCATTTGCATTTGCGTTTTTATTTGCAAACGACAAGTAAAACAGCTGAACTAGTTACTGGAGGGTTTTTAGTGTAGTTTCCGTCTACGCACCTTGACTTCCGTTAGCGGCATCGGGTAGCCGACAGAGTCCGACGCAATGTGGTGGAGTGGTGTTATGCTCACCATCCCGCTCATCTCAGTCATGCCGTACACTGCACGAGCAATGCAGCAAAATGCTTAACTTTTCTTAGCACAGCATGGGACATGGTGACACCACAGCCGGGCAGCAGCGCCGCTGGCCCTCAACTTCCTGGCATATGGTAAGATCAGGCAGGAGCGCTACGTCTGGGCTCCAGTGATGCATGCTATTTACTTCTCCTAACCTCCAAGTAACGTCGCGCGACACACTGGTTTCACACGGCTATGGAATCATGAGCTCCTATTCTGACCGGACGGCTGACTATTCTTCTTTAAAGATACTTTCTGCGGAAAGATAGTCCACAGATTTTTGCTTGGTTTCTTTAGATGCCAATTTTGCTGGAAACAAGCAGCTTTAAGTTTAATACCTTTCGTAGAAACTATCGAGACAATTTCAACTTTCAGACAGAGTATCAATAAAGTAATAATTTAGGTAACAAAACTCTAATTCATAGATATTTCTAGAGCTCGCAGCGGCCAAGAATATTTTGTCGAAGTAAACGTTTCCGCCAGCAGTGAGCGAAATATGTAATTCCATCGAAAAACTGAGTTCTGAGAATGTAAGACCCAATTCTGCTGTGCCGGCTGAATTTTGCAGCCGGCATGGTGCAATGATTTTAATAAAAACTGCAACGATGCTATGGTCTAAACCTTGGTAACAGCATCTTTAAGCTATTTGAGAGCACAGAGTAGCTTAGCTGTGCTGTTATTACAGCTATCAAAAGACACAACCAACAAACTAAATTTACCAATGCATCATTGTACGTTAGTAGTTTATTTAGTAGAGATATCATTCTTTAAAAGTACCACACTGAAATGAAATGAGCCTATCGATATCTGCCTTCTTTATTTTGGCATCTGCATTGCAAAACTAACGATAGCTGGTAACCGCATAACAGATATGGTGACACCGAGACCGGTTTTTAGTTGAATTTACAAATTTTATTCATTTTTGGCCGGTCCGTGTAAGTTAATCCTCGGGGTGAGTTTAGGACTAAGAATACCTAGGAGTTTCTGATGTAAAATTTTGACATCGAACAGTCATTCAACAATTACTATAATCCCCAACATGCTCCCCTCCCCCCCCCGTTAACGTCGGCTTTTTTTTTTCAATTATCCTCGAATTACAGTGAAGTACCCCTTACAGGTTGCTTTTGGATGGTATGGCAAACTTAAGTAGCTTCCCATGAAGAGGTATCACAGAAAAAAAAAATATTCAAATTACATTCAGCTTCTCGGCCAATCCTCGGGTGTTGGCGGTCGAAGCGTTTTCATTACAACTAACAACACCTAGGAAGCTTTTGTGTTAAAAATGATTTCACAAAACTGTTCTTTCATTAACTACTCTCACCCGCATCTTTTGCTTCCCGGATAGTTGGCTTTTTTCCAATAAGCGTTGGCTTACAGTGAGGTACCCTTTACAGATTGCTTTTGAATGGGATGGCTAACTTCGTTAAGCTGTGGTGGTCTTCCAATGTACAGGCGTCACCGTAAAAATTATACACATTACATTCAGTTGCGCGGCCAATCCCCGCGAAGTGGACATGAGTGCGCTTTCTTTATGACTAACAACGTCCATGTGTTTATACAGCAAAGCTGCATATTTCTACCCCCCCCCCCCCCCCCAGTGGCTTCATCTGCGCGGGCAAAAAAGCCAAGGCGCCAAGGCCTAAGACACCGAGCGCATGCGTCAGGCTAATCAGGCATACAGCATAGAGCTCAGAATGCGTTTAAGGAAACCAAAAACAAGCATTGAAACAGCATTACGGATGATAGTGCGGCTGTGAACAATGGGAAACCCCACCATGTTGTTCCTGGAAAATATGTTTGCAGATTTTCTTTGAAGCCAAGGCAGGACTAGTGTCACTAAATATAGCAGCTTTTGTCCAAGACGCCGAGCGCATCGGTCAGGCTAGGCAGGACCCACCATTTGCTGCATCTTTGGATAAACTTCTGCTGCTGAAATTCTGTCACACGCGTTATCTTTGATTTGCATTCGGAATGACGTCAGTCGCGCTCAGCCGCAGAGCATGGTGGACAAGCTAAGCCGACCAGTGTTGAGCGATTAAAACGCATAAACAACAAATGGTCGCAGTGTAAACAATGTCACGTGATGCGCACTGACCAATGATCATGGTGGCGGAACGGAACAATAGCAGAAAAGAGTGCCGATACTATGTACCCTTATCTAATGACACTAGCCGAGCGCAAATGACAAGCCCACCGAAACGACGAGAAACTCCATCACCATTTGCAGTGGTTTACAACAGGTTTGCTGGAAATCGACTTTCGCAGGGCGGGATGGTGACGAATTTTTGTGCTCAAATGCTGTCATCGAACTGCAGCGTGATAAATTGCTCTCATGCCATGAAGTTGGATTTTTCTCCATAAGCATTGGCTTAGCACCCTTTTCAGATTGATTTTAAAGTTCAGCTTTAGTGTTCTTACTGATGTCGTCTGAAGCGCGAAACGCTCTGCAGGAAAGCCAACTTTCTCTGAGGATGATGATGAATGACTGTGGGTGAAGTGAAAGAAAAAAAAACGCTGCAGTGGCCGGCATCGAACCTGGGCCCCTCGCGTCATGAAGCCGGCGTCTACCCGATTGCTTCGATTCTTTTTTTTTTTTTTTGAGATTGCTACATTTCTTCTTTTTTTTATTGGACTGCTCCATTTCGACATGGTCGAAACTCAGTCCACACTAATACGACAACCAAAAATTCCGTCACAAGAAAACTTCGCATTCAACCACCGTCGTCATTTGGCGATGGTTGAGCGATGGCGCACCATTTTTTTGGGGCGGAATAGCAAACTGTGCCAAGCTGGGTTAACCTTCCATTTACAGTCGAACCTCGTTAATTCGAGGTCACATAATTCGAGACAACTGATAATTCCAACTGGTCCATTGGTCCCGGCAAAGTGACGTGTATTTGAATGCGGAAAAGCTCTCGCTCATTCGAACCTGAATTACGTGCCATGGTTAATTCGAACAATATTTCCCGTCCGCCCAGACTAGTTTTTGTGAAATTCGAAGCGGAAGGCCGAAGTTTAATGCGTCACTAGCATCTACAGCTTCCCAACCCGTAACCACGTGCTTGCTCCGCGTACACTGAAGCAGCTGGCCATAGCCTCCTCTATAAAGTTATAGAGGAGGCTATGAGCTGGTGCAAACTCCGTGACCTTCGCACTATAGATCGTACTCAACGCCTGCTTCTTCGGGTTCGCATCTCTAATTGACCACTGTGCATGCCGTATTTTCGCAGCACGTAATTATTGAAAGTGCACTGTGAAGGACGTCCACTTTATCGCGCATGCATTTCTAATACAGATTTTCAATCCCCTCGCAGTTCGACTTAGCGAGGTTCGACTGTGCATGCACCGCTGTAAAAAAAAGCGTACTAATTAGATTCAGTTTCTCTGAAAATCCCCGGGGATTGGCTTCGGGGGTGTCTTCCTTACGACTAACAACACAGACGAGTTTTTCTTCTAAAATGTACTAATTAACTGATTAATTAATTCTCATCCCTATCAATGCCCCTTGCTCCCTGTGAAGTTGGCCTTTTCTCAATAAGCATTGGCTTACAGTGAAGTACCCTTTACAGATTGCTTTTGGGTGTATTGGCAAACCCCGCTGCAGTCGTCCGTGCATCTGCATTACTACAATCCACCTGAAGTCGCCCTCCCAAGTACTGACCGAGCCCAATGCTGCTTAGCTTCGGTGGTGGGAGGCAACGAGGTGGCCCACAAAGCACGAGAACTCACCAGCCATGCTGGGCTCGCTCCTGCTCCCTACCACGGTGCTCGGTCGGCCCGCAGTCGACTGCTCTCGTACCAAGAAATCACAGAGCATTACCACCTCTCACGCCGCCGCTATCCCACTGCCCACACATCCCTCACCAACGCTCAGGAGCGCCTATGGCAACTTCTTCAAACCAATTCCCTTGCCAGTCGTTCCCTCCTCCACAAGATCTATACCTCTGAGTTCCCTTCACTCAACTGTCCCCTCTGTGACTCCCTGGACACACTAACCCATGCCATGTGAGCCTGTCCTCTTAACCCACTCCCCCTCATCTCCAGCGTAGAGCAGTGGGAGGACGCTCTGGGAAGCATGCAACCGGGGGTGCAGCTAATCCTCATTGACCGAGCCGCCACCGTCACCGCCAATCTTGGGCCGGCGGCCACCACGCGTTCCTAGCCAATTTGCTTGGGAAATCAAGTGATTTCTCTCTCTATTCACCTGAATAACCAATAACGGCGTCCGCGGGAGCACATTTCGCAAATGAAGAAGCCCGACATACGATATGACTCAAAAATGTGATCTGCGATGTGACATCGCGAAATGCAAATCGGCATGCTTGCATTGCGCGATGCGGCGGACGCAGAGCACATTTTTCGAGTGGAATATTATGCTTGGTGTCGTCATTGGCACATTTTACCGCTTCAATAGCAATGATTGGCCTTCTCTGTGCATTGTGGGGAAGCATGCTCGCGGACACTTCTTGCTGTGGTAGCCTACCATGTACAGGTATCGCTGTAAGAAAAGTATAGATAGTACATTCAGTTTTCCGGTCAATCCCTGGGTATTGGTGATCGGGGGGTTTTCTTTACGACTAAACCCACCCAAAAGTTTTTGTGTTACAATGCTGTCATTTCATCTGTCATTTCATGAGTTACCCTTATCATTAAATCATCATGAAGTTGGCTTTTTCGATATCAGCATTGGCTTGGTGTGAAACACCCCTTACCCATTGCTTCTGGGTGGGATGGGAAACTGCACTGAGCTGTGCTGGCCTCCCATGACCAGGTGTAGCTCTGAAAAATTATACACAGTAAACTCTGTTTTCGAGCCCAACAACGAGGATTGGCCATCGGGGTGCTTCTTCTTTACCGCTAAACAAATCCAGGAGTTTTAGTGCTAAAATGCTCTCGTAGAACTGTAATTTTGTCAATTACTTTCATCCCCATCATGTCCTACCCCACCAGGTTCGTTTTTTTTTTAAGTAATCATCGGCAAACGTGTAAGCGCCCTTTGCGGATTGCTTTTAGATGGGCCGGCAATCTTCGATAAGCTATGGCAGCTTTCCATGCATTGGTGGCGCTATATAAAACTATGGGCCTAACGATTCATATGGTGGTGGATCACCCGGCGAAGCTGCTTCGGTTTCATTGGGTTGAAGGCATCCAGAAAACAAAACACGACTGACCGCGGCACAGTCTAAAGGAGTGCACGAGACGGCTGCGTTCTGTCACCGGCGGCGTCCACACGTGATTGTCGGCGGGAGTGGCTGTGTCGCGTTCGACGCCACTCTTCCAGCAATTCCCGCATTTATGCTTCTGAGGCGCTGCGCCCTCTCACCACCCTTTGCTGCAGCTCTAATAAAACACTATCTGTCCTGCCCAACGCTTCAATCCTGTGAAATTGTCACCGTCTATGGCTCCTTTACGGATGGATACCTCACGCCATTCATTGCTTTAACGAGAACACAGAACTTCATCACGCGTAAATCACAACAGACCCATTGCTCGTATCATGGCCGTACGTCAGCATTTAACACCTCATTTTTTCCCTCACGCAAAAGCCCTGTTGAATGCCTCAACGGATCACTGCAGATCATGTACTGGCCATGAAACGTTCCGCTCTAATCTTACCGATCCTTTGCCTTAGCAACTCGCTCGTTCTTGATAATTTGACTGCCTCATATTCAGGGCTAAGCAGTTTAGATTTGTGCAGACCTGTAGTCTTATATATTTTATTAATTTACCAACAACATTCACGTTTTCTATTGTTTACATCTGTCTACTTACTTGTACTTGGTTCTGGTTCATCTATGTATGGTTTTTTTTTTTTTTGTATTGAACATCGAACGGTACCTCGCCAATTGCCCTCGCTCATGTAGTGCCCCCGGGCCCTTAAGGATTAAATAAATGAAATGAAATAAAGCAGCGCCGAGCACCAGTGCAACAACCTCTGCATCCTCTTCCACGCCTCGGCTGTTCCTGCGCCCGAGCGCCATTGCCCCACTCTGTTCACCCTCTTTCGCGCCTCGGCTGCTGCCATCCTGCGCAGTCTCCCCCTCTCTGCGGTTATAACTTAGCACCGACCGCCGACGCCACACGAGTCTCCACCCTCTCCCACGGCTCGGCTGCAACCACCCCGCACCCTCTCTTACTACCGGTTTTTCTTTACATTGACATTTCCCGGCTCAGTTTCCCCCTCTTTAATGTGACGTGTACATGTGAGTGGATTGCTCAGGGTAAATATTTACGCGCAAAAGAGAAACAATGAAGCCAACAAAGCTAAGTTGCAGGACTCCAGACGTAATCGGCAGCTCCGCTCAGGTATACGGAAGTCAATAAATAAGGTATTCATAACTGGGTTAACGAGGACGTTAGGATAGTTGGTGAGAACACGGTCATTTACGAGACATGCTAGTGTTTAGACAAATTCCTCAGAGTTTTACCTGTTGGATGAACGAGCTACATGAACGCCAATTTTGAACAAGTTGAAGTACAATTTAATTACAGGCATATAGCAGGATAACGGGTTTTACGATGTCATACTGCATGCGAATACTTAATAAGGCTGTTCATTGCAAGCTGTGTTGTTTTTTATAGATTGGTTTTTGGTCATAGGGAAGAAAGAAACATGCCTAAATGGCGATCTCGCTTGCGGCATGGCACGAATATTATCGATAAACGTGAGCGACGCCGAAAACTTGTACACTTTGTTTGCCGTTAAAGCCTTCACTCCTTGCACATGATCACTCACTTGCCCACACAGTAAGTAGCTCTATCAGGCACGCGATGACGAGAAAAAATTATATAAGCAACCATGTGTCGAAGCACGTGCGCCTTCCTGACAGCGCACGCGTACGTTAGCAATAGAGAGTCCAGCCGTCGGCCCGCACCGTGGAAGAGTGTCTCGAGGTTGAAGATGCGCTGCAGGTCACGGATGACTACGTCGGGCGTGACGCTGCCGCCGATGCCAAGTGTCCGCACACTCGACACGTTGGTGCGCTCCGTCAGCGGCGACTGCGTCACGATCACCGCGAACGTCGGCAGCAGCGGCAGGAACGTCGCCTGCGCACGCGGCGCCGTTCGTCAACGCCCAGCTCTTACAACCACCTCGGCTATGAACGGGGTCGGGGTAACAAAATCACCGATGACATCATCCAGTTTTTTTTTAATTTTATTTCATCGAGTTGGCGACTAAGGAGTCTCGAAAACATTTAATGGCGAAGACTTTGGAAACGCAGTCGCGTTCCTCTGTCCAAGAAAGTATGTCGAAGTAAGGAAACACAATTTACCCAGTATAAATGAGGGATGCATAAAGAGAAGCGGATAAGAGGAGGAGGACGCGCAAGAGAACCTCATGGTACGTTCCCAATTACCGGACTAAGCCAACCAGACTGTCGTGGTAGGACCATGCTGTTTCAGTTTTACTTTGTGAAGAAGAATTGCCTCGAACAAAAATTTCTGCATTTCGATTCGTTTTTCCTTTGACAAAGCAGTGCGGATAATGTCGATATGCTAATGAACACAGCAGACTCGTATGTATCACAGGGATAGCTGTTCGTGGGAGGCTACCATAGCTGTGCACCACCCGCCATCTCATCCAAAGTTATCTGCAAATAATACTTCTCCGCAAGCATATGAAGGCTGAGAGCAAGAAAACTTCGTTAGTGAGAACATGGCGGGTCGAGCGTAAACGAAAAATTACAATTCGTAATGCCGCCTGAACGTAAAACTTCCTCGCGGTTGTTTGCAAACAGAATGCTCCTACTACACATACCATCTCGAGGAACTGGATGTAAACCACGAGCAGGTATTCGGTGGCCTTCGCCGCCTCTCCAGTCGGCCCTGATCGGTTGGTCATTTTCTACTTGCCTGTGCGTGCTAATTCGCTTCGTGCCATGATTCGTGATGTAAATGGATCCTCATAGAAATGAAACTCTGGCTAGTGACATTGCACAGACTCGATTTATTTCAAACGAGACAAGTCGTCACGCCGGTGAGTATTTCTACACAATTAAGTATACCGGATGTTCAAAATTAAGCTTTGCGGTTTTCTTAAAATTGGGCACTGGGAGGCATGCATGCGAAGACCACCTGTGCAAATAAATTACATGTGGCCAGAGAGACACAAAGTGAGGTGATAATTATAGCTGTCAGCAGACCAATGAACTAAAATTGGACAATGAACTTTTTGTTTACTGGAGTAAGTGAGTATGTTTGTATGGAAAAGTTGGAGGTAGTCGTGTTTCTACACAGCATCAGTTGGAAGAATTCTTCTAGAGTGTCTGTGCTCCGAGATATCCGAGTGCAAATTTTAATTGTCGTCCGCATGATTACGCATGCAAGAGAGTTAGGATCGGCGCAAAGCTCCTCCCTGATGTGACGCAGCTGTTGCGGCTGTTGCGCTGTCATATCTTGACTTCGCCAGCCAAGAGGAAAAAGGGGACAGTTACCATCTTTACTGATGACTCCGCTCCTTTGTCAGACTAAACGTTGCACGCAACAGCCACGTCACATCAGGGAGGGGCTTTGCGCCGATCCTAACTCTCTTGCATGCGTAATCATGCGGACGACAATTAAAATTTGCAGTCGGATATCTCGTAGCGCCGACACACTAGAAGAAGTCTTTACAAAAGCGTTTTACAAAAGCGGTTTGTTCATTTCCTTTCTTCTAGAACTCCCTCAGATGCCAAAAAGAGGCTGGAACTCCGTGTGCGTGAGCAAGAAACACCATTGCGTTTTCATCGCAGTTCCCGCAAAGCGGGTGTCGCACTGTCACTATGTTTTCCATTCATACGGCTCACTTGGACGCGAATGTGGCACAATGAAATGCCTGTAGTCAACATACGGGAAAAAACAAGGAAAACACAATAAAGCGATAGCTTCAAGTGAGGCACCTTATATAGAAGTTGCCCCTGCTGGTTAGAGATTCACGCATGCACAGACACACCAGTTAAATAAAATCCTGTGGTTTATTGTTAAAGAAATAAAACAGTTTAAGGTAAACCAAAAAGCAGAAGTGACTCGTGCGAGGGTCTTATACCAAATGTATATACACTGCCGCAGAAGACTTCGTCGTTCCAATTACGAGAAAGGGGTGGAGTTGTGTCGGGCATCTAATGCGGAGGACTGGTGACGGACAGAAAAGCTAGTAACAAAAGGACAACCTAAGGATCGGGCCAGAGTTTTCGAAAGTCTGCGAAATTAGTGTGAAGGAATGATATGAGATAATCTGAAAGGGGAGTGGAAAGAGGATTCCCCCTGTGGACATAGATAGGGTGACGACAATGATGATAATTTATGCCGTATACGTTGGTTCATATCGTCATTCATACGTTCACAGCCTCTGGGTTTTTAGGTCGTCCGCCCGCTTGCTGGGTGGCCGTCGCCCGTGCGCCACTACTGCATCACTGCTTTAGCTCAAAGAAAGATGCATGAACGAAGCCGGTGGAGCGCGCAGAAGTTAATGCTATGCCACTATTTCATGCGGAACCTCCAAGTTTTCTACACTCACCTGATACACATTTTGACTATTTAATTTCACACTTCAACGTCTCTTTTCGTCCAGTGTGGCACACAAGTCTCACTTTAAAATTGAACAGCGTATTCATGCTGTTCGCTGCGCTCCAACAACGTATAAATGCCCCTCGATAGGAGCGGTGGTCGCGGCTGCTCACCTGGTACCTCTGTACGGACGAGAGGAGCGTCTCGATGTGAAATCCCGGCAACAACAGCACGGTGGCGCCCTGACAGAGCGCCACCAGCGTGAAGAACACGCCCGACAGGTGCGTGCATGGCATCCACTGGGCGATCACGTCCGTGTACTGCAGGATTTGATCTCCGTCGGGCCTGCGCAAAAGGAGAAAATTCTGCAACGCTCCACCACTCGACAAGCGTCAAATTTCGCGCCTTGAGATGCGGAGCTGAAGAGGTCACTGTACAAACAATCATTTGCTTCAATTTTTTTATGGGAGTGGGAGCGGTAGGTAAGGGCAGGATCAGTGTCAACCGAATACACGGGGAAGCGCTCCGTAGCCCGCGTAGTTAGGGCCTGCAGCTTTCGGCAACGCTGTGTTTGGGCCGTGCTCATCATGATAAGAGTTCTTAGGCCCCGTCCGTATTATCCCGGGTAGGTCTCGGGATGATACCGACAGGTTATTACTGGTTAGGCGCGTGTTGAAGCACCTAACCCGTGAAACACTATGGAGCGCTGTGTTCATTCGGATCACCCGGAATTCTTTATTTGGAACCAGAATCTCATACACATGGTTATTTTTTTTCTCCATGACTCTGGCTAGATATGAGCCAGACCAACACATAGCTAACAACAGAGTAGGCTGAAGAGATGGGAGCACGATTGTTGCATTCGCCCCATCAGGGAGGGCCGCGATCGCTGTATAGAACGCTGGCATATATTTCTGTTTGAGGGCGAATCGATGAAAGAGTACATTCGTATACGAAAGGCTCGTGATTTGATGCTGCCATATCCAGCGCCAAGTCTGATCTGATTGTAGGGTTTAACGCGCCGACGCAACGCAGACGATGAGGCGCACCGTAGTGGAGGGCTCCGGATTAATTTTCACGCCTGGGGATCTTTAACGTGCGCAGAAATCTCGCACACACGGGCGTTTTTGCTTTTCGCCTTCATCAGAAAAGCGGCCGCCGTGGTCGGGAATCGAACCCGCGACCTCGTGCTCAGCAGCACAACGCCTTAGCCACTGAGCCACCGCGGCGGGTTCCAGCGCAAAGTCACACACTGGTCTTTGAAAACGTGGAGAAAGTGATTCTTCTTTGCAAGATAGTGCTCTGCATTTCTGCCACATTAAGAACGTGGAGCAGTGTAAATTCCCTCTGTCGATCCATATTTATACTACATATACATATTTAAAGTGGTTAAGTATTGCTGCTCACTCTGCAGATGAATCTTTTGTGTTCCGAATAAAGTTAAATTCAATAATGACTACATAATTCACGTGCGACAAGAAATGCTGTTTCATTGGGTTGGAAAACACAAGAGTAAACTTAATTTAAGCTGTCATTTTGTGGTTTTATTGTGCAGTTCAACACCTGCAATATTTTGTTTCACTATAAAGGAAGTTTAAAGAGAATTATAGTTTAAAATTACAGGACACACTGCTTATTGCTTAACAAAATGCACTGTTAATATGTGTAAGACGGACTCTCAATGTCGTTTGATATTTTTTCTCTTCTGCAATTTGTTGTTGCATTCCTAATGGTTATTGTCGGCGTTTGTGTTCATATATTATCCACATGACTTGTGCAGGCTCGCAGTTTGTCGTGATGCCGAGTGTGTCATTGCCTCCGATGCCCCAATAGTGCGAAGAGGCCCGTGAAAAGAACAGGCCATTATAAACGAACTTTTTTATGTTATAAAATATGAGCGAATTGGAGGAAGAAACTACTAAAATTTTCACAAACCCTAAACATGAACCTGATAAACAGGGATAAACATATTTACCCCTTTCGGCAGAGTCCGTTAAAATCCAAGCCAACAAAAGTGGCCACCAACGCGGGAGGGTTTCTCATTCGATTCTCCAGTTTATCCTATTTTCTTTTGCGTCCTGCAGGTAACGCGAATGTTCGGTTGTGGCCTCCTGCTTGCTAATAATTTTGCGGCGGACAAGGAAGGCAGCCTCATGGTCCCTGCTTTTTTATTGGTTCGGCACGCAACCACTCTCCGCACACCAACGGATACCCTATTTCGGAAGCTTGAGCGAGTTGGTGATACATGATGAAAGTAAAACTGCGCGAGCAGGCGAGAATGTGCAATCTGTGGCCCTGTTTAAACCCAAGCGCGGGCCTATCAAGCCACGTAAAACGCGCGTTCAAACAAGGCACCTGCCCATCTAGTACCGTTCTTACGAAAGAAAAGCGAATGCGACGCCACGTTCACCACCCCAGGCTTTATCCTTTCCAAACACTTGCCGTTCGCGGTGACAACAAACGGCACGTTGCAAGCGCCTGGCTTGAAAAGTGAATTGCCGTTGCAGTGGAGAGGTGGATGCAGACGTTCTGCTAAGCGAAGGATAGTGGAATACGTGTTGCAATCACTTGAAGCGTTCAACCTGTGAGAAGAATGCGAAACAGCGCGTGGAGCAAAACACCGTTGGAGAGAAACACCGCGCTCTCAAATGACCCATCCAACGACGGCCGGCACGTGCGTTGGTTGTTGTTATAACGCCAAGCCATGTTCGGCAGAACCATTTCGCGTAACTGCTGCCCAAGTGCTGCGCACAACCTCAGATGCCCAATTTAGTTACTCACCGAAAAGGACACCGCAAAAAAAAATTCCTCTGAAGTGATTAATTTAGCCTGCTACGATATCAAACGCACGGCCGCTTAGGTGCTCCCGAGCACCGCAAGTTTAGCGCCCGTCTGCCACGCATTGGAGCGTCTCAGTAGGTGGGCTCACCCGCACTGCACCATTTGGCTGACGAAGTTGAAGTGTGCGGAGACCACGCCCTTGGGCAGGCCCGTGGTGCCGCTCGAGTAGAGCACCAAAAGGGGCGTGTCACGGGGATCGGTGCGCGCGGGACGTGCCGCATCGGCATCTTTGGAGGAACGTCCTTCCTCGAGAAGCTCGTCCACTGTGCTGTAGTCACCACTCCCGCTGAAGAGAAACAGCTCCTGCAAGACACGCTACGTGCACTAAGAATTCTCGTATACATCACGCGTTATTCTCATTTGCGTTATGGTTGTTTCCGGAAATTAACATATGTTGTGCACTGCCCTTGGGGTCTGCAAATGGGGAAGCAAGTTTTAGGCCCATTATAGGACGATAATCTACAGCAGTTGCACAGGTAATCTTGAATGCTCCGCACAACGTTTCCTGAACGGATGCGCGACAGTTTACTCTCATATCTGCTAGTGGAGATAGTGTCTAAACTAGCGTATTGATGACGTGGCAGAAAGAACCGAGTCCCGACAGATCAACACTCAAATTTGCCCATTCCTGCCTGCGAGCAAGTTAAATACCGCTACACGGATTCATTCTATTAGATATGTGTGTTGACGTTTTATTGGTAAACATTCATCCTCACTCCCAAACTTTATGCTCGTACTAAACAAGGTTATACCAACCATATTTTTGTAGTCAAATAGCATGCTGGTCGCCGTAGTTTGTTAAATCACGATACCCATAACTGCTCGTAGTCATTAGTCATTCGGTTGCGTTGTTGAGCGGCTGACCCTGCAGCACAGAAGTTCCTCTGAGTGCACCGTCGGTGCGGCTAAAAGCCCTTTTTAAGCTGGGGCTACACAAGATCGTTATTTTTCTAACTCAGCGAAAATGTATAAAGTTTTCAGAATTAAGCGTGTGTAGAAGTACGCGCTGCCGCGCTGCCGGCTTGGGCGAGCAACTACATGGCAGCCGCCGTAACCGCGAAAGCCCTCGTACGACCTATAAGCCTGACGCAGCTGGACATGCTTCAACCGAAGCTTCCGAAAGAAGAATAACATAACCACGACTTTTTTTATTTTGTTTTTTAACACGACAACCCATTTTCAACGCGGGAAGAAATGCGTAGGGAATACACCGTGCTCCGCTCTCGCTGCCTACTCCGCGGGCCGAGCAGCCGTCCACTGGGACAGGCGGGCGGAAGCGGTTTCGGGTCCAGTGCGCGGATATTTGGTTTGTAAAGACTTTGGCGCAGCAGGCGCCTACCAATGCATTTGCTACACGCCGGAGCGGGCCACTCTAACCGCGCTTACGTCGAGCCACGTCGATGCACGAGTACGTCGCTATTTCGTACCCATAAGGTGGGGCCTCTACACCAGTATGTCGGGAACGTGCAACCTCGCTGTCGATTATCGCACGATGACGGTGTCTCAAGGCGTATTAGTATTTAGAGTTTGGCGCCATGCTTCTTTTTTGAAGCTGTAAGGTTCAGTAAGGTAGCGAAGTAGGCGGGTTAATCGATTTAGCGTGTTCGCGGTGGCGTAAAAAACGGGACGACAGTGTATTATGGAACGAAGAAATCGCGTATATCGGCAAATGATCCTAACCGCCAACAGTCCTTGACTGTTCCATGATTGTGACTGCATGTTTCCGTGAATGCTACTGAAAAATGTTAGTTGATATTGGTCATTGCGCTTTATCTTGTAATCTTGCAAAATTGTTATATTTTGGTCAATATCACATTGGCGCCTGATTCTCTGTGTCGAACCATCACTCTCTTTAACACATTTCAGTGGCAAGCTCAATGCTACTCCGCTTTATCCTTGTTGTACCATCTCGCCTTGCGTTGCCATGAACAGACATTTAGAAATTTCCCATTGTCCTGGTGGCCTGCCTGTTAGGCAGGCGCCATAAAATTGGTTTTGCTGTGCAAACTGAAGAGGGCTTGCACATAATTGTCAGAACGCCTGCAACTGTAAATTATAAAAAAACATAAAACCGCGTTCTCATAAAAAAAAATTATAGATGGGCTCGGAGCGGTGGTCAACTTGTCGCCTTGGAACTCTGTGCCTTTTTCATGACGATGCATTGGGAGGAACCATCAGAACGTGCCGCAATTGAATAGCCATCAAATCTGCGTTCTGCAGTTAGTCATAAACACGGCGAAGAAAGTGTATGACAGCTGCATATTACCGGTACTCAACTACGTTGCAGAAACTTGGAGGGTCACTAAAAGTGTTCAACTTAAATTGAGGAAGACTCAGTAAGCAACGGAACGGAAGATGATAGGTGTAACATTAACGGGCAAGAGGAGAGCGGAGTGAGTCGGGGAACAAACGCGTGTTAAGGACATATTAGTAGAAATTAAGAACAAGAAATCGGTGGGGGCAGGGCATGTAATGTGAAGGCAAGATAACCGCTGGTCATTAAGGGTAACAGAGTGGATCCCTAGAGAAGGCAAGCGCTGCAGGGGGCGGCAGAAAGTTAGATGGGCAGATGAGATCAAGAAGTTTGCGGGGATAAATTGGTCACAGTTGGCACAGGACCGAGGTAATTGGAGAATAATGGGAGAGGCCTTTGCCCTGCAGTGGGCGTAGATAGGCTGATTATTATTATTATTATTATTATTATTATTATTATTATTAAAGGTTGATTGATTGATTGATTGATTGATTATTATTATACGTCCGAAGCGGTTCATCATAGGAGGCAGCTTGATACTGTGTACTTTGAACTGAGCAAGGCTTTTGATGTGGTCAGTCACCCATTGTTAATTTCTAAACTGTCACTCCTGAACATAGATAATTCGATTCTTGACCTCCTAATTAGTTACTTGCGTGGGCGGACCTGCTACGTAAATGTTAACGGCCAGCAATCCTATCGTTACTGCGTTTCAAGTGGTGTGCCACAAGGGTCTGTTCTAGGCCCTCTTTTGTTTTCTTTATTTGTCAATGATGTTTCAGCTGCTATAAGGCATTCTTCTTTTTTACTTTATGCTGATGACATCAAGATTTTTAGGGAAGTTTCGTCTCTTAGCGACTGCGGGCATTTGCAAAGAGACGTGGATGCATTTACACTCTGGTGTAAAGAGAACGAACTGATAGTGAACGCCGCGAAAACCAAAGTGTTGTCATACACGCGTAAAACAGACTGCCTGCGTTATCACTACTCAGTTCACGATGTTACTTTGCCTCGAATCTCGACTACAACTGATCTTGGCGTGCTCTTTGATAACCAGCTGACTTTTACACCGCACGTTCGATTCATCAAACAGCGAGCTCTCCGCCGCTTGGGCATGGTCTGCCGGATGTCTAAGGAATTCCGTAGTGCAAAGTCCTTCCTGAAACTGTACTCCACTGTCTGTCGTCCCGTGCTGGAATATGCCTCGGTTGTCTGGAATGGTACATGCAAATCTAACAGCAGGGCCATTGATAAAGTGCAGAATAAGCTGCTGTCCATACTTAGACATCGCTTCCCTCACGAGTATCACCGTCTTGACTCTGGACCACGGTACTTGCAAGTGCTGCCTGAGCTAAAGGCTAGGCGCGATACAGCTGACCTCTTATTTCTTTTTAAGCTCATACATGGACAAATTAGCAGCGCGGAACTTCTTTCTGAGCTCCAACTAACAGTGCCTCTTAAAATCACAAGAAAATGTCATCCTTTTCGTACTCTCAGCTCCTGTAACCGACATTGCCCACTGTTCAGGCTGCAGAGCACGTGTAACTTCTACTCTGCAGACGTAGATATTTTTAACAGCTCCCTCAATCAGTTCAGTTCAGACACTTCCAGAATTCTCATTCGCTAATATGCTCCCTCTTATTCTCTTACATGGAACTATATGGAATATTTCTTTGCTCAGTCATACTGAATGGATCTTGTTCTAGTTATAGTAACTTCTTTTTACCTGCTTCCCTTACTGTATAGAGAGTATGCTGTTTATATGACTCTTTTGTTGTTTTCCATTTTATGGATTGCTGTTATAAGGTTACACGATATCTGTAGTGTGCAGATGTTCTGTTTCATCAGTACGATGTAATTACCAACTCTGTTATATCCTGTCAGTTTTTGTTTGTGTTCATTGCATGTAGTGTATACGCTACCTACGTTTTTGTAGTGATTTGTACGGTATACTTTGTAATATACATTCTAAAAGTTATTTTTTTCTACTCTTTTATTTTATACGCTGTCAAAGTGTTCTTTCCTTTCAATTTTTGTTTTCCTTTTTTTGTACCTGTATCCATCTGTGTACCAGCACTAAGGCCTCACGGCTGTTCCTGGGCACAATAAATATACATGATTGATTGATTATTATTATTTAGTCATAATTAATGCGTATTAGCAATGACCACTTTCCAAGATCTTTAGAAGTCTGCAGTACCCACCTGCATGCAACGCAAGTCATAATATGTGGCTCCAAAGAGTCCTCATCACATAACGAGAACTAAAGTATAAAAAAATAAGGCAATGTTTTCCGCAACAAATAGCGTTGGCTTTACAGAAGGTAGAAAAACAAGAATATCAATATCAACTCAGATATATAATGGTGTCAGTACGAAAACAGTTAATGCGAAGCGCATCGCAAAGAGTGAATGCTAATGACAAAAGAACTTGCCTGAATGCTCGACACAGATTTCCTGCACTCTTCTACCTTGGCCACGTGATCTTCTTCGGTGACCACGAACATGGGTTGGGAGTCTTCGAGCTGGTACAGGAGCTCTCCTGCGATAATGAATGACGTTCAGTCTTCAGATAGTAGTGTGTCACCGTGCTTCAGTCGAATAACCCTTTGGGATAACCCACACTCTCTTTAAAGAAAAAAACTGCAAAAATTGGGCGAAAACGTAAGAGAACAAGCAGTTATACACGCTTAAATCTTAACAGCGAGGTTCCATTCGCATGTCAATCATGCAAGCTTTTCTGCGCTATGCGGTCATGCTCGCAGCTCATTCATGCTCTATGCACCAATAGAATTGCGATTAGCTCCGTGCTCTTGCCCACAAAAAAAATCAAGAAAAATACAGATTCAGAAACACCCGGCCTCCTTTCAAGCGATTCAGATTGTTTTGTGCGCATGAGAGAAGAAATTCTTCGTAGACAACGTGTTATGCGCTTATTTCATATAGAAGGTGTACATTTAATGGATTACAGGCAAACAAGCGCTAGCCTTTCCCATTGTGTAATGGCTGACATTGGCCGCTATGTGCGCGTGTATTCATTTTTATTTTATTTTCTTATAAAATATTTCATCCCGATCGTATAGAAAAGCGAGAACGGTGAGCAACTTCATTTCTATGCTAACACGAACAACTCTGCGTAATTCTAAATGTGCTGCCTACTTTTTACCCAACACGCCACCTGTCGAACGCCCTTGGGCTGAGTCTTTTTCGGCCGCTGTTCTCGCTCGTTTCCCGGAACAAGGGCACGGGCAAATAGCAAACGGCCTTCGACATCGATGAAACCTGCGCCATGTCGGAGCGCCTCGAACAGCCTCTTCGTCTCGACTGCTTCGTTTTCATTTTTTTTTATCTTTCGGCGCTACCGTCTGGCGACATGGTGTCCATACGCAGCGCGGATGAGACCGCGGCGGCTTTCCGAAACGAAAGGGTACAAACAGCCGCTCCTGAAACGCCCAACGATCGGGGCTTATCGCGCCTTCTCCCTCTCTTTCCTCGACAGCGGTGGCAGTTGCCATTAGCTCGAGACAAGTGGTCCGAGCCGGCGGCCGGGTCCACGTCGAGGTTGAGATATAGACCAAGCGGCGGGTGCGGACCATTAGCATAAACCACTGCGCGAGCTGCGGACCAGGCACTCAGGCCCGGTCAGCGGCGACATTTCTGGGTGCAGCCTTGAAAACTTTGTTTGCTTTTCAGATCCCGCTGTTACTCTTATCGCCCGCCCCGCGGTGGGACGCGTGTACGCTGGTTCGGGTTAGAGACCGACGCTCGCCGGCACCCGCCGCACGGCGGGGTGCATCGGCGGACGGGAGAAGAAACAAATATCGCCGATAGGCGGTCGATACATCGAGCCGAATCGGGAGAGAAAAGTCGGTGCAGCTTCCACGCTTGCTCAATCACGACCGCTCTGCAGCGTCAACACGCGCGATCCGGCTTGCGTGATTTGGAACGAGCGAAGGAGGTTTGTGCCAACAGAGCTCGTGTCACTCATGCCCTTGTTCGACATGTTTTTTTTTTTTTTTTTTCAAATCCGCGGCCGACTTGTATAGCGTAAAAGGCTGGACAAATCTTTGATTGGTCATTCAAATACGTGTAAAGGTGTCCATATAGAGTGTAATGGGATATGTATACATGTGTCAAGATTTCAGCGCTGAAAACCCGAAGATAAATGGTTTATCTCTCTCCCGTCATCAACCAAAAACTCATATTGCGTTGAGAAGCTTGGAAGTGAATACTTTGACATTAAACCACCTCTCTGGCCCCATTTTTAACATTTTACTGCCCGCAGCCGCATTAAAAAAATACAGGCAATGACTTCGTCTCTCTTACCTCTCTTTTCGTGCAATATCCCGTGTCGCTACGCAAAATATCTTTAGTGTAAAGAAACATAAAAGAAAGCCATGTCACAAGCTAAAGCAAGAAAACGCACCTAATATTCTAGAAAAATTCACACTTCTGTTGGATGCGTTTTCTAGACACTTCAACCTTTGAGTCAAAAATAAAAATCATCTGACGTGAAAATGTAAAGACAATAAAGAAAACCTGTGTTGTATGAATGAAACATTATACAATGAAAAATTTAATCATGAACCATTACACTGTGAACTTCGAGGAGCAGAGAAGACTTAGAACACGACATAGACGTGCTGTCAGTGGTGAAACGTATGAGCAAATTTTCTCTTCAGCGTTGAGGGCGACCATCCCTAAGCAGCATATACGTGCACGCACACACTTTATTTTGACTATAGGGATATTTAAAATGGTGCCTATTGATAACTGTTACTCTAAAATAGGGCTGGGTGTCGGTTAAAAATTTTTTAACCCGAAATCGGCAAGCTTTCATTGATTAATTGATCGATAATTCGACCGCTTTGGTTTATAGAGAAAAAGTTAAGGAGGAGGAGGAATCAACTTTATTTCACCAAAAATTAGTACAGTTTAATTTCATATTTGACGGGGATTTTTACTGTCACGTTGCCGACACGATCAAGTACTTGGGCATCCATATTGATTTCATGGTGCTCCGCTGGCAGACAAGATAACGGGACTCTGCAACCCTTCCGATAAACGCCTTCACTCTTTCCGTCACGTTTGGAAGCATTGTCAACGTTATAGCAGAGTCCTTTAATGCTTTTCTGGTCATGAAATTCCGCCGTCACGCTATGGGAGAGCTTCGTACGCTGCCCAGGGAGGTCGCGCCGCGGCGCTGGTTTTGATCGGAGGGCAGCCGGAGAAGTGGTCAGAGCGCGTTTGGCAGGGAACGGACGCTCGCCGCCTTATCAGCAGATCGCTTTCGCTTTACGTGTCGTGGGCCGCTGAAATGGACTTTGGTGTGAAAAAATTTGGTGGCGAAAAAATTTGGTGCGGCGGACATGCTGCTACTGCGTTCCTGCCTGTCGGTCTGGCCAGGTATGGCTACAGAGCAGCGGCGGCCGCCCGATGCCCTCCGATCTGCGGTGGCGCCCCTCGCGGTATCCTTTGTCGACGTACGAAACTTGGCCGGGAGTTTCATGACCAGAGAAGCATTGAATTATCAACAGCACGGAGCGGCGCTGCGTGATTTCATCGTCGCAGCAGATCTATCCGCCTTCCATTTATACTTTGCTCTGTGGCTTTTTTCTAAAGTGGCTATCGAATGCGTTTATTGCTGCAACGGAAGGAAATGGTCAATAGCCGCTACATTGCTGTAATGGCGTAATTCGAGTGCTCAAAGAACGCGAAGACTCAGGCAAGAGAGAAAAATCTTTTGAACAGGTTTCCATCTGATGGTCATCGAGCAGTAATTTTCGGTTAGGGTACTTTGTGACCCCTTCTTCTAAGTACTAGATGTGTTTGTTGACTACGTTATGAAAGCATTTAATATTTAAAAGCAAGTTGAAAAAGCGTTACAGGGTCCTCTTAACATTTTCGGGCAACAGTATGCTTCTAGGCCTGTTCACAGACATTTCAGATTATGTAAGTTGACCACAATCATGACGCTGATGCGGCCAGGACGCTTATCACTGCGTTCGTCATCCACACTATTTCTGGAATCAGGAACATCGACCCGCGCCGATGTCCACGCCTGAATGGCTGTGGTCGACGAGCAATCGTGATTTGCTGACGTCATTTCGCCTATCTAGGGCCAAAACGGTCGAGTTCCCGTTCGCCGATTACTGCACTATGTATAGGTTCTTATATTTTATCAAAAATACCCACTTTCCACGTCCGTCTTGGCTATCACATTGGGATTTTCATCAGGACGCATCAACCCCCAAGCCGCCCGCATTATAGAGC
This sequence comes from Haemaphysalis longicornis, assembly GCF_048455015.1. Classification (NCBI taxonomy): domain Eukaryota; kingdom Metazoa; phylum Arthropoda; class Arachnida; order Ixodida; family Ixodidae; genus Haemaphysalis; species Haemaphysalis longicornis. The sequence goes on along the minus strand of NW_027526203.1, from coordinate 349,312,529 downwards.
GAACAGCAATCTAGCCAGGCCTACGCAAGGAATTAATATGGATCCCCGCCCATGGGGGAGATTGTTCACCGTATGCACCGAACCACAATGAGACGGCCCACAGGGAAGCGCGCGCTCTCACCCACCGCGCCCCCACCGCCAGTGCCCGTCCGGAGTGGGAATGGTGGACGGCGATTGAAGACTCACCGAGTGGATACGGAGAAAGCCTCAAGAAAATGAGGGCTGCTCGCCAGCTATTACCCTCACCCCACAAATCTCTAAGCAGGGAAGACGCAGTACACCTACGACGCCTCCAAACTGCGTCGGTGCTCACACCGGCGCTCCTCCATCACATGTACCCCGACGACTATCCCAGCGCACAGTGCGACATCTGCAAACAAGGTACGGCCAATAGCTGGCATATCCTATGGGACTGTGCCGCCATCCAAGACGGCGTCAGCTTCACAAAATACCCCTCAGATCTCCAAATCGCCATCGCCTCAACCAGCAAGTCGGATCAAGAGTGGACCATCCAGCAGGTTCTCAAGGCACTCGAAAGGCACGGACTCCGCAAAGGGGTCCCTGTCGAGTAGGGCTGCCCCAAGGGGATGCAACGCTCGGCCGCGTTGAGGTAGGCCCGTGAACCTGGCTTTGCCTACTGCAGGATTTCTTCAATAAAGTCTTTTCCATCCATCCATCATCACTAATCTCTGAGCATGCCTGCATAGTTTCCTGTTGTCACGTAATGCCGGTTATGTGAACACAAGTATGATTCCCGGCATGTTGGCTCAGAATTTCAACATGACACTCTTGGTTCATGTTGCTCACATGACTTCAACTGATTGATTGATGGATGGATTGATTGATTCATTTGATTGATTGATTGATTGATTGATTGATTGATTGATTGATTGATTGATTGATTGATTGATTGATTGATTGATTGATTGATTGATTGATTGATTGATTGATTGATTGATTGATTGATTCTTGGGTTAAACACGCCGACGCAACGCAGGCGATGAGGCGCGCGGTAGTGGAGTGCTCCGAATAAAATTTGACCACCTAGGGATATTTAACGTGCGCTGACATGACTTCAGCTGATTAACTGGTTTAAAAAAATTAGTCGTGACTAAAGCATTAATCGATTAATCGAACAGTTAATCGGCCAGTCGCCCACCCATACAAAATTATATCCAAGTGATGACACGTATAAGCTTCAAACCTGAACCATGTATTGATCTTGAAAAGGGTTCATATTGTTAACTAATCTTCTCAAGATGCATATCATCCAAGGGATGAGACATACAAGCTTGAGGTCCAAAAATGGGCCGCGTATCTGCTAACTTCGCTGCAAATGTTGTCGATAGACGATAGACTTTAGCCGCCCCTGCCATGTATATTCCTCTCTTCTCTCCCCATACACCTCTCACTCTCTTCTTCTCCCGTCTCGTTCCTCCCACGATAAGCACAGAGGAGATTTGCCAACGTCAATTCAATTCTCGCGGGTTCCACTGCTCCCGCGCCATCTATTAGAACTTTTCGCCACTTTTGAACTTAGAACGCCGCCACGTGGTGCAGATTCGTCGCGTACTCCCATTGTACTTTTGGGCCAAAAATATTGTTTTCAACGCGTATTTCTTTGTGTGCTATCACAAAATCCAAAGAGCCATGTACATTTAATTAAAAGAACACTGAAAATACCACTTATGTATTCATGCCTTGCTTCAAGAATGCCTCATGTTGTCTTTTTCCTGAAGAATGTTGACAAGCATGAAGTGTGTTTCCAGGTTCAGTTGTTGGGAAAAGTTTTGCCTTTATAAACCTCTCGTTCAAGTACACCTTTAACTTTTGGCCGGAAGGCTGAATCGAGGACAGACAGATGGAAAGAAAGAAAGACAGACCGACAGACAGACATTTTCGCGTTTAAGTAGCCCAAGAAAGAACATCTTCTTTGTGTTCTGAACGGCATGCGACTGTGATGGCGACTGCATGATGCTAAGCACACACCCACCGGCTATAGAACGCCTCTCGCTGGAAGGAAGTAGTGGGTTCTGTGCGATGGTCCGCTCAAACAGGAGTGCTTTGTATCAACGCACTGTTGGATTAGTGTAGCAATGGTGGTTGAAGGGGGCGAAATTCCGTGACGCAGCAGGGCTCCTGCGCGCGCGCATGGCTCTGCCTGCAGCCAAAGCAGGAGTGCGAGGGGCGGGGTGGCTGGGCACTCACTGTGCGTGAGGGACGCCTTGGCCATGACGATGACACCGTTGATCATGGCGATTCCCATGAATGCGGGCCAAAAGAGCACGTGGTTGGAGCAGTGGAAGCACACCTTGGCGCCGGGCGTCAGGCCGCGCCGCCGGAATGCGCACGCCATGGCGGTCGTCTGCTCCCACAATTCCTCGAAGCTCGTGGACGCACCCGTGATTGCATCAATCTGCAACACGTCCCGTGGTCCTGTATAACGCAACCTGAGTCTCCGTTCGATTTGACACTTGCGATTCTTGATCGCCACTTTTCAGACACATACCCTGGTATTATAAATCCTTCTTCCACTCGAGTCTCCAGTGGAGGAGATCCTTGAAATTGATTTCTCCACGCGTAAGCATTGCGCAATCCTCCCCTCAGCAGTTTGGAAGGAAAAAATGGAGTGGAGGAGGGACTCAGATTACGGCCCTTAGTGGGTGCTGAAGATGTTCCAATTGATTGATTGATTGATTGTTGGGTTAAACGCGCCGACGCAACGCAGGCGATGAGGCGCGCCGTAGTGGACTGCTCCGGATAAATTTTGACCACCTGGGGATCTTTAACGAGCGCTGAAATCTCGTACACACGGGTGTTTTTGCTTTTCGCCTCCATCAGAAAAGCGGCCGCCGCGGCCGGGAATCGAACCCGCGACCTCGTGCTCAGCAGTGCAACGCCTTAGCCACTGAGCCACCACGGCGGGTGATGTTCCAATTAAGATGGTCGTGCCTTGATTAAGGCGGACATGCTGAAGCATGCCACACTGCAGTTTAATGGGCATTTAATGCCCATTAATGGGCATTTAATGGGCATTTAATGGGCATTTAATGCAGTTTAATGGGGTGGGGTGCATATGGCAGACATTCTCAGATAATGCATAGCAGCCTACCGTTGTCGCTGAAGAAGAAAGTGTATGACAGCTGCATCTTACCGGTACTCACCTACGGGGCAGAAACTTGGAGGCTCACTAAGAGGGTTCAACTTAAATTGAGAACGACTCAGCGGGCAATGGAGCGGAAAATGATAGGTGTAACATTAAGGGACAAGAAGAGAGCGGAGTGGGTCAGGGAGCAAACTGGTGTTAAAGACATATTAGTAGAAATTAAGAAGAAGAAATGGACGTGGGCAGGGCATGTAATGCGAAGGCAAGATAACCGCTGGTCATTAAGGGTAACAGAGTGGATCCCTAGAGAAGGCAAGCGCTGCAGGGGGCGGCAGAAAGTTAGATTGGCAGATGAGATCAAGAAGTTTGCGGGGATAAATTGGTCACAGTTGGCACAGGACCGAGGTAATTGGAGAATAATGGGAGAGGCCTTTGCCCTGCAGTGGGCGTAGATAGGCTGGTTATGATGATGATGATGAAAACAAAACAAGGCCGGGTACGACGTATTTGTGTGATACACCTGTCGTACTTTCTAAGGCGTTGTTGCTGAGCCCAAGGACACGGGTTCGATTTCCGGCCGCGGCGACCGCTTTTCTGATAGCGGCGAAAAGTGAAAACTCCTGTGTGTTCGAGATTTCGGCGCATGTTAAAGACCCGTAGGTGGCCAAAATTAATCCGGAACCCTCCACTACGGCGCGCTTCATCGCCTGTGTAGCGTCGGCGCGTTGAACCTCACAATCAATCAATCAATCAATCAATCAATCAATCAATCAATCAATCAATCAATCAATCAATCAATCAATCAATCAATCAATCAATCAATCAATCAACCAATCAATCAATCAATCAATCATAGTTTCCCAGCCACAGCAGTGGGCGGGCTATCCGAACGAGAAAACCTTGCGTTGCCACTCCGCGGCATATTGTGGCAATGCTTGCCGGCGTCTGGGGAATGAAGAAAATTTTCTTTGCACCTTTACTGCCGATTTTGTACGAATATGTGGGACTGTGGTTATCGAATGACCCCGCCGATTCGCCAGTTTGACCAGCATGTCGCTTAAGCCCAACTCTGCATTTATTTAGCCTTTTGCCATTTTATAAGTAGCTAAAAGTCTACGCTTTACAAGAAACGTCAATGCTTTGAGCTGACAACAACATTTACGAGAATAAGCTTGGGACTAGAGCTTTGTATGTTACGGATGATAGGTCACTAAATATGCAGATTAAGTGATGATGAGAGAGAATAGGAGCCCTAATAGAAACGAAGCTCACTCGAAATCATTCTTTAACGACTTTGAGTGGTTGCAGCTCCGGTATTCGTCCACTGGATGAAGTGTGACAAGGCTTTGATATAAGGTGCCGGCAGAGTATAGTTTGAACAGCATTCTTCAGAAAAATGCAAATGATCCTTAAGCATATGCTTACGAGATGAGAACGCGAAAGTTTGAGAGCGATTGAGGCGACAAAGATTCCAAAGCGCCTCCAGTGGCGCCCATGCTATGCTACGTACGATGCGTTTTTACGCCAACCGTTCAAACTACGCACATTCCGCCAGCTTGCGGCAGTCAGTTCCAAACCCCGTGCACAGCGCCATGTTTCTATACTTCATGCTGAAACTAAAGACGCATGCCTTTTATTTCTGTTATTGTTCCCTTCTGTTCGTATTTAAAGTACCTCGAACACCGTCTGCAACATGGCGTCGGCGTAGAGTAAGGGTTAAGACAATTTCCTGTCGCCGCGCGTCCCTGCATGGGTTGATCCCTCTCCCTGCCAAGTTTTCTTTTAGTTGGATTACGTAATTTTCTTGCGGCAGATGATGGCGCCTCCATCAGTTCCGGCCGGAGAAGGCCTCCCGGACGCGCCTTTCCGGGCGACATCCAGGTGCACCCTTTGCCAACCTAGCCAACCCGTGTGTCAAATTCTCCGCAAAGCACCTGATCGATGAGTATTTGTCATCGCAGGGGAAAAGTAGGCCAATGACTTGCTTCATTGTGCGACAACCACGTGCCAAAAAGACAAACATTCATTCATGGCTCAAGCGCTTATCGAAAATTCAATTGGTTAATTGGGGGTTCGCCAACGTTGTCTGCTCGTTTGTATTCGTTGCTCGTCGATTTACATTGTTCTGACTGCTCTCCTTGTTGCGTACACGAAACGCGCGTTCAGCTTTCTTCGACAACTGCTGAGTCAATTTCGGTCATACAACGGCCGCGATTGCGTGTACATTGTCATGTACGTAAGACGTAAGGCCTTGCATACCGGAATTTGCGAATAGTCCTCTTGCGTGCTGACTCAGACACGTGCCTTCAACTCGAACTAGCTGTACAAAAATATTGCGAAGGAAAATTTGACATCCACCATAATGTAGCCTAACGACTACAAAAGAGCCGTTAGGCTGTATTGAGGTGGATGTCACATTTTCCTTCGCAGAAACTTAGTGTGCTTTGGGGACTTCCCAAAAAAATCTGGTCGATTAACGTCTGTACACAAATGACGAATCGAACTTTCCAACGAACTCCTCCCCGCTGCATTTCTGTCGCAAGAACGCGACTATCTTACCGTTCGTGTTAGAGGACAGCGCGCGGGGCGTAGAAGCCGCGCTTGGCTTCATCGATTGGTTGATGCACATTCAACTTTACACACACACGCGCGCGCACACGCATGCACTACCACACACACACGCACACACACTCACTCACGCACACACACACACACGCATACACGCCCGCATATAGGTTAATATGGTTAAGAGTGAGGGGCTCGTTGGCGGAATACATAAAGGAAAGCCAATAGCCAAAGAAAGCATGGAGTAATGGTTTGACTTATTTTCCTTTTTTTTTATATAATATTATGAGTGTTGAAGCTATTTTTTTATTTTATGCGAGGGAAGAAAGTGAGGATAGTCATCCCACATGTGACATGGGTTGAGTCTCAACTCTGGACGCATTTTTTTCACTTTGTTTACTAACATAAAATTTTAAAAATTTGGCACGTGGATGAATCGTTCCAATTACGCCTTTCAAACGCGCACAGTGCACAATAAGCGTACAGTGGTGAAAGTCGATGAGTTTTGTTTTAAACAAAGGCACGGCGAGCTGCAGGAGCTACCAAATGCCGTAAACGTGCACGTAAGTAATAAACACCGATGGCTCCTTCAAATCAAAATAAATGCAAACATATAGAAGAAACAACATACCAAGAAGCCACCAATCGGCAGAAGGTAACTAATGCTGGAATATCGGCTACTAACACGACGCCCGAGTGAAAAAGTAGTAATTGGATGAAAACGCAGTTAATCTACCGCTCGTATTCAACAAAGGAAATAACGAAGAAAAATGGACAAAAACACAGAAGGCGACATCGAATTACACCCCAGGACCACTTTGCTAACGCAGTGCGGCAACGCAAGGTAACACGATGGAATGTTGGGCGCGTTGGTTTTCATACGGTATGAAAAAAATGCGCAAGAAAGACGGCGACGGCGGAAAAAAAAAGCGCGTCGCTCCACCGGCCGTCATTTTTTTTTTTCGCCCCTTTTTAGCTAGCTCAAAGTAGATTAGACAATGGAATGACGAAAAGATGGCCTTACAAGAGATAAACGAAGAAATGGGGGCAGAGCGGGGAGAAAATGTCAAGAAAAAAGAAGCACAGAAAAATAAACACAATCAAGAATTTCTGCAAAGCATACGGAGTAAGTCCCCACTGTAAAGGTCCGTTCACACTTGCGACTGGAGGGACAAAATCGACGCGATTTCTGTCGCTCTAGTCGCCCGGCATCGCTCTTGTCGCGTCGCGAACGTCGCTCTTGTCGTCTAGTCTCGACAACGTTTCGTCGCCGCGACAAGAGCGACTTGAGCGACGCGAATAGAGCGACAGAAATCACATCACTTTTGTCGATCCAGTCGCAGGTCTGTACAGGTCTTAACCCGAACACCGATTAAAAGGGGTGTACGAAAAATTTGACAGGTTGAGAACATGCGTCCTGTAGTGCGGTTCATTGATGCAACAAGCACCATAAAGGGCAAAGTGAAGTTACGGATGATGACAGAGGTAGTTACGAATATAAAAATAAGAGTGGCTCTTCTCTCACCTCTGCACTAAAGGCCGCGTTGCGAAAAAGCCGCATTTGTACTAAAGAGAGCCTCCATAGCGATCACGGTTGCCACACGAAAGATTCAATTTGAACTGAGGTACAGTTCGTACATTTCCTGGTCGCGCTGTGTTCCATATCCACATTTAGGTAACTCCTGTGAATTCATCGAATTGGTTACGAAAAAAATTGGTATGAACTAAACAGGCATTTGTTTCGAAATACATGGTGCGAGGGCCTAGTTAGGATTCAAACCAAATACAGAAACTTCCGCATGCATGAGGTTTTCGCACACGTTTAAGAAGCGCTGCTGGTCTCTTCAATCCCTAGCACCCCAATACATTTCACCCTTTAGCCCCAGCTTTGAATATTGTCCCCTCGTACCGTCACGATAATAGAGCTAGAAACCCTTCGTCTATTCCTGCACATCCGACGCCTCCATTACTCTCCTAGCGTTGAAACCCGCCGCGGTGGCTCGGTGGCTAAGGCGTACTGCGACTGAGCACGAGGGCGCAGGTTCGATTCTCGGCAGCGGCAGCCGCTTTTCTGACGGAGGCGAACAGCGAAAACGCTCGTCTGTTCGAGATCTCGGCGCACGTTAAGGATCTCCAGGCGGTCAAAATTAATCCGGAGCCCTCCACTACGGCGCGCGCCTCATCGCCTGTGTAGCGTCGGTGCGTTAAACCTCACAATCAATCAATGCTAGCGTTGAAGTCCAGAAACTAGGAGCGGGATGGTGGTGTGGCGGAGAGGCTGGGCAAAGCCCTTTCCCTGAAGCATGTATACGAAAGCAGCGTACAAAGGCAGTCTTGGGTGCGTAGTGGCGGCAGACCGGCTCGAGGAACTCCGGCAAGGACACCAGGGGGACCTTGAGGTCGAGGTTGCTGGAGCGCACCACCAGGTCATCCCCCAGGATGGCCTTCGGGGGAGGACCCACGACTCCCGAGTAGCAGCAGCCCCAGGGCATGTCTGCGGTGGCGCCACGAGGGCGAGAGGAACGGCTGAGACAAATGAGGTAAACGTAACCACTTTCAGAGTCTGGGGAATGGCCACAGCCCTCGGATCACAGCGAGGACATTCGCATGCAATCACTGGCTTTGATCTCCTCCAAGCTGTGATTCTACCTCCCAACATTTCTAGTTTGGCGTGTGTGAGCTCCACGCAGGCACAACTCCTACACTCCGAGTTGCTCAAAGATATCAAAACACAGCGGCGTAGCCACCCTGGATGCTCGTTGGCGAGCACCTTCTGGCCCAAGCTGATACTACATTAAAGCTGCATGTACCGACCCTGCAGAAAGCTCTGATGACCACGAGACTTGGGAGTAACCTACTAGCTGCAGAGCCTTTTCACGTGCATTTTATTCATCCTTGCTTTTTCCCCGCCCTGAGCAGACTTCCCTTGATAAATTAATGTAGTGCGCTTTAAATAAAAATCATGCACCCATCCGCTAACGACGACGATGGTTGAACGCGAAGCTTTCTCGTGACGGATCCTTTCGTTGTCGTCTGAGTTTGGACCTAGTTTCGACCATGCCGAAATGGAGCAATCGGATAGACGCCGGCTTCCTAACTCGAGGGACCCAATTTCGATTCAGGATGCGTTAAGCGTTTTGTTTCTTTGACTTCCCCCACGATCGTTCATCATAATCGTCAAAGGAAGTTGGTATTTGGCGTTACGTACGCCATCAGTGAGAACACTGAAGCTTCGCTTTAAAAATCATCGCTTTTCAGTAAACGTTAGAAATCGACGTCTTTGTTTCCTCCCTCAACAACCGATGGTCATTTTTGCATTTTAGAAACACAGGCATCCGTCAGCAGATCTATAAGAGTCGCGTGCACTCATTGTTATTCGTATTTTTACCAAGTTTAAAAAGATCAGAGTTCCCGGTTCCTGAATAGTTTTCCAAACACTATAATTTGGTGCCGGAGAATACGTTTCTTGCGATGTAAGGAAACAGCAGGCATCCGCTGCCAGAATTATGGCCGTTTATGCGGCCCCGCTACTTTGACGGCAGTCACAACGCTGTCGCCGGAGCGCCAACATTCTTGCAGCGATGCCGTTAGCGACACCCATGCCACCCACACCTACGTCGTCACACAGCGGAATAGGACGCAGCAAATTACATCGACTTAAATTATTACACAACATAGTCAATGGTTATTCAAAGCTTGACTTCAATACCTACCTGGAATTCAACATGTCACGCCCCACCCGGAACAAGCACAAGAAAACAATCCTAATGCCTTTCACGAGAACAAACGCTCACCGTCTACCCTTTTCCCCGAGAACTATAGCAGAATGGAACACTTTGCCACGCGACGTTACTAATTCAACTAATCAAAATGTTTTTTCAACGGCTGTTCAAAATTGTGTATGATTGAAGCGCTAGTCTTGTTCCCCTTCTGTTCTGTTGAACTAACGTATTTCACGTGTTAGCTTGCAACCATGCCACTAACGCACACTGCTCGCCTTTTTTTTTTTTTTGCGCAGTGTTTTCCTATCTTTACACGTCAAAGTCAGATTTATTTTTTCGCACTTCCTGGACAATGCGCGTAGTGTACTTTGTTGTGTTTCGCATTAGACTAGCATTTCCGGTTTTATTGTATATTCATGTAGCCATTTCATTTGTAACGAGAATTACTGCTGCTTTGCGAATCGTGGGCCGTGTTACTGATTGCGTGCGCTTGTGTGTCCTAACAATCTGTAAGCTTACTGCATTATTGCTTCCCTGTGTACCGCGGGCCATGTTATCGGTCGCGTGTAAACTCTGTGTTCGTACTCTGCACTGTACCACTCCTGCTCTGGCTGCCAAAGGGCGGCTGGCAGTATTGAAAAAATAAAGAAATAAAAATGAAATAAAATAATGAGTGGGCAAAATTGGAACGCCTTTTTTTTACTTAAAATTTGCTTTTCAGAAATAAACTTACGGCCGCTTGATGCACCTCCCTGAACACTGGCGGCGCCCTCGCCCTTTTTTGCCTCGGCGTGGCTGTCGAGGTCAAGCAGGTGACGAGGTGGCGGGGCTAACGAAGTGAGCAAGCAGCTGGCAACGGTCTGGACGCAGCAAGAGCCCAAAGCCGACCCTGACGGCTGCTGACGAGTGGCGGCCCGCGCGTGATGGTGAGGCCACACGTCAACAAGGCGGCTGTGTCGAGCCACTGTCGGAGTTCCGTGGTGCTCCTTTCGTGGTAAACGGTGCCCCGGCGGTATAGAGGGGGCCGGAAGTGACGATTCTCCAGCCCAGAGCTGCAAGCACGTACGCATCCGAACCACACGCTCCACGATGCCTACGCGACTGCCCAGGCGAGTCACTGCTAAGATGCATCGGGCTCTGGCGTGCAAGGCGCGTGACCGGCGCGCCTGAGGGGAGCAGAGGAGACGGCCCACCAGCGTTGCAGGCGCGAGCCCGTCGCCGAGTGAACGGACGTCGGAACTTGGATATCGCACAAGACGATCTGTGAGCCCTCGAACATTTTGTTTGTTCTCGTCTCCTAGTCGTCACTACTACGGTTCCTTGTTTGTTAGCTCGTTGTAAATATCTGGAGTGCATAACGCCAGTCTGCCTTTTAACACGAAGCTTTGGTAAGGCTCTTCAGCCAGGTTTGGGAGGTGGGGGGGGGGGGGGGGGGGGGGGGCTGCTGCTGCTGCTGCTTTATGGCATCGTGCGCCGCTAGGTTTTAGCTGACACACGACGATGCTACCTAGTCTGCTCTTATGGCGGCCGTGGTGCCCGGTAAGCTACTCGAGGATGGGGAGGAGCGTGTGCTCCTAGGGAAGCACCAGTTCCTGCGTGTGCAGCGTTTTCTGCGCTTGGAGCTGGTGGCGTCTTCGCCAGGAAGACAAACTTTCAACGTTTCTCATTATGTCCCGTATTAATCAACGCACTCTCCACGGCTCAGCGGTCTGAATAATCAGCGTCTACGCCAAGCGCATTAACGCTAATGAAATCTCACACGGAAATTCCTTTAAACCGAGGTATGCCGCAATGAAAGCTTCGCGTTACGTTGATCGTTGATTCCCCCCTCAGCGTGGGATCCGCCAATCTTTTTGCTTACCTTTTAATACATCTCCTAAAGCCCGCCTAGTTCATTCCTTCACGCGACGCACACCAGCAAGCGTGACGAGTGCCGAACACCACCACTACCATTCCAATTTATGTTGTCCCACCGTTGGGGATGGGGAAGAACTTGAACCGGACCGTGGTCCTCTTCTTTGATCAACAGTCTGCAGTCTTCTGGCCCTGCTTACCGTATATAAAGCAACGATGCAACGATAAATTATGTCGGTAGTGGTGGTATTAGGACGCTCGTCACACTTGTTGGTTTGCGTCGCGTGAAGGAATGAACTAGGCGGGCTTTAGGAGATGTATTAAAAGGTAAGCAAAAAGATTGGCGGATCCCACGCTGAGGGGGGAATCAACGTAACGCGAAGCTTTCATTGCGGCATACCTCGGTTTAAAGGAATTTCCGTGTGAGATTTCATTAGAGTTAATGCGCTTGGCGTAGACGCTGATTATTCAGACCGCTGAGCCGTGGAGAGTGCGTTGATTAATACGGGACATAATGAGAAACGTTGAAAGTTTGTCTTCCTGGCGAAGACGCCACCAGCTCCAAGCGCAGAGAACGCTGCGCACGCAGGAACTGGTGCTTCCCTAGGAGCACCCCCTCCTCCCCATCCTCGAGTAGCTTACCGGGCGCCACAGCCGCCATAAGCGCAGACTAGGTAGCATCATCGTGTGTCAGCTAAAACCTAGCGGCGCACGATGCCGTAAAGCAGCAGCAGCAGCCCCCCCCCCCCCCCCCCCCGCCCCTTCCCAACCCTGGCTGAAGAGCCTTAATAAAGCTTCGTGTTAAAAGGCAGACTGGCGTTATGCACTCCAGATATTTACAACGAGCTAACAAACAAGGAACCGTAGTAGTGACGACTAGGAGACGAGAACAAACAAAATGTTCGAGGGCTCACAGATCGTCTTGTGCGATATCCAAGTTCCGACGTCCGTTCACTCGGCGAAGGGCTCGCGCCTGCAACGCTGGTAGGCCGTCTCCTCTGCTCCCCTCAGGTGCACCGGACACGCGCCTTGCACGCCAGAGGCCGATGCATCTTAGCAGTGACAGCAGCGTGTGGTTCGGATGCGTACGTGCTCGCCCCTCTAGGCTGGAGAGTCGTCACCTCCGGTCCCCTCTGTACCGCCGGGGCACCGTTCACCACGAAAGGAGCAACACGGAACTCCGACAGTGGCTCGACACAGCCGCCTTGTTGACGTGTGGCCTCGCCATCACGCGCGGGCCGCCACTCATCAGCAGCCGTCAGCGTCGACCCTGGGCTCTTGCCGCGTCCAGACCGTTTCCTCCGCCTGCCAGCCGATGATGGTGGTGGTGGTGCCACATAAAGGGCTTTCACCACTCAGGGGGATTGCCCAGGAAAAGAGAGTAACTATACTCGGTTTTTAGGAAAATTAAAATATATCTATTTATATATAGTTTTAAAACAAGATAAATTGCAAGAAAAGTTGGAAGCAAGTTCAACAGAAAGAGAATGAGGTGCAGTCGAGGCAGTGATCAAAAACGCGGATAGGTTTGAAAAGGAAATCGAGTAACTTGCTCGCGACCGCCTGACCCCTCTTCATTGTCCTCTTCGGCCCCACCGAGGAAAAACAAAGCGCGGCTTTTCAACCTCGCACCGCCTGTGTTCGCATTCCCGTAACTGAAGACAACCGTGACCAATTATAAGAAAGCCGCTACACCAATACAACAGCACCAGAAAAAGAGAAAAAGGGAGAAAAAGAATCCGGGTACGCAAAACGTGGAAGTGACCGGTATACAAACTGGGAGGAAAGACTTCATAGTGAGAAACTTGCTAGGAAGGCGGCAGAGGTGGCTTGATTCTTAGCATAATTTATAGGCGAGTTAGCACTGACAGTGGTCGCAGTTTCTAGGATAGTTTTAGTTATCCGGAGTGTGCCTGAAATCTTTCCCAGGCAAGCGGGGGCAAATACGTGAATACATCGGTGATTGGGTCGTAATTTCGAACTAGGTACGCTGTGAAAATTCTGTATGTATTTCGTGACTGCTAGAAACAAAACGCAGAAACATTTTTTTAGGAGGAGGGAAGGAATCTGCGTCTGCTTGTTGAAAAATTCGGCGTGTATTCGGCCGTATTTCCTATGATCATGATTCGGGGCTCATAAAATGACCCTTGTCGACACTCATCTGGGCGTTGTGTAAATAAACAGCGCACTGGTTGTGTGTTGTGTGCGCACCACCAATGGACGCATGGAAGCTACAATAGCGTTAAACAAACGCAGTCCTGACTGCAAGTACAGCGAAAAAGATGGCAATTTCACGGCGACATACGCTTTGGCTTAGCCTTCTTTACTATCGCTCATTCAAACTACAGGTGTTGGTGTTAAGAGGGCTTTCTTTTTACTCGAAAAATATGATTTTACCTGTGATATTATGCAAGACAAACCCGACTCCTAACGTGGCGCCCTTTCGCAGCGCAAATCATGGTTTTTGACTGAAACCGTATTCGGGCCCTATTATTAATGCGAAAGCGTTAGTTAACACGGTAGGTCGAAAATCTGGCGCCGTATCCAAGCGATGTCACATAAAGTGGCCGACGGATGGAATACAAATGGTCGACGGCTCAAAGAAAAAAAACTTATCTGATTGACGCCAAATTTATGCCTGGGAAAGCCCCTGTAAGCAAAGCTAAGCAACTGAGTCGTAAATAAAGTTCCATAAACTTGGGAATCGGTAGGATTCGAACCCGGGGATTACGAAATGCGAGACAAGCATGCATACCCAACACCACCACCTTTTTCTTTTTTGTGACAGGGAAAACTACCCCTTAAAGATATAAAATCGCAGGCTATCAACATAGTAGCCCATTCACTGACATATACAGGTTCACCTGTGCATTTTTTTTTAAGTCAGGCAGAGACACACACGCTTGGAGAAGGTGCAACCGGTCCGGCGGTTGTGGTTAACCGGCATAGACGCTATGCACAGGCGTACGCTGTTGGCGGAAAATTGACTTCGTACCCCGAGGTTCCTCCGCATCGCGGTCAATTATGTGGCACTTCCACAGGCTGAACATTCCAACCAACACAAAAAGGTCGTACGGCACAGAACAGTTTTTAGTCATTGGCAAGAATCGAATACTATATGGGGTGATATTAAAAGAGGACCTAGTGAACGCGTCGCGGCCTTCGACATCACACCACCACCGCTCGGTGAGTCGACGTGATTAAAAGAGGGCCCAGTGAACGCACTGTAGCAATTTTAGGGGCCTTAGCTGTGGCCTTTGACACAGACGCTTGTGTTAGGGTCATCTTGAGTAGTTTTACATGGTGAAAAAACAGCGCGGTACGACGAAATACACAAGGCACGAAACCATACAGTACGAGCGCTGGTTTCTTTCCTTGTGTATTTCGTCGTACCGCGCTGCTTTTTCACCATGTCGATGTACCAACTCGCCCAACTTTCCATCCTGTTGAGTAGTTTGAACGACGTGCTAATGCCAGGAGCACAAATTAGGCAAGTACCAAAGCGCGCTCCGCTGTATGTCGTCTTTGCTTGCAGCTAAAGTAATGTCGACAAGAAACAAAATTAGCAAAGGGAAGAGGATTATAATAATGAGAGGACACGTTCGGCAGTTGGGGACCAATACTTTCCCAATCACTATATCCTGAAAAGTGCGTAGGTGTCGTCGTAGTTATTCGTCAAATCAGCCCTCTTGGAAGCAGCGATGACTCATTCAGGCGCATTGTGACGAAGCAGACCCACGTGTTTTTTTAGGAGTGCGTTTGTTTTCTCTTACGAAAATAAAGCGTCACCTTTAGGTTGAGGAAATGGACAATAGCGAGGTAGAGAAAGCAAGACGTCATAAAGAAGCAGTAATTGAGACGGTGGTTGTCGTTTGCTTAGGAATGGGCGCGAACTTCGTGGAGAAAAGTTTCAAGTAAATGCTTAGTAATGGCCGGCAATTCTCACGTAACAGAAGACCGGCCATTCGCCGGCCTTATAACTATAAAGTAACACTAGCGATGAGTACTGTTTCGAAACACAGTATTCATTATTCTTCTAACACAGCTACCCTCTAAAATATTACGCCGTGTTTTGTTTCCAGAAATATTCTATAAAAAGTGTGAGTTTTATCAAGCTTAGCACCTTAGAAATCTCTTCAGTCACAAGTTGAAAACTGCGTTCCTTTCCGTAGTAAGCTGCAGCCATCGAGCCGTCTTGCTCATTCAGAGCACAGGCGCACAGGAAGCCCACATAAATGAACTACTTGTAATCATACCATAGCTATTTACTTCATTCGAAACGAAGCAAATTAACGACTTTTAACGACGAGTACCATACGAAATGCGTTCCAGCCGATACTTTGCATCGATTGACCCACCGTCACTGGTACCTCTTTTGAATTTTCTATTAAGTCGAATGATTGCTTGGCATTTAAAACACCAAAAGGTCGTTCAAAATGATGTGAAGCATTACAAATATCTGGTCTGGTCAATATAGTCTCGCATGCGTACTCAAACAACCCCGGAGCAGGCTCTATATGCTGGAAAAGCGAAAACGTTCAATAATGACTTTCAAATCCGGTTTATTTTATCAGCGCTTTTGTGTTATAACCGCAGTAAAAAACTGTTTGTCTTAGAGAATGCATCGATAAATACCAAGAGTACGTATACGGCGTTTTTTAGCTTGCAACAGTGTGAAACAGCTGTCGCATGTCGTTTGTAGAGATAATTTTTGAATAGCTCGTTTATCAACAGCGTTCGACATCTTTCTTAGAGTCTTTTCGAAGGTGTTGAAGAAACGTCACCTGGGTATGTTCATGTGGCTGCTGTATTCGTTAGCAGAGCGGGCCCCAACTGGATTTTTTTTTAACGCTGGGAGGAAAACAAAATATTGTTGCCGCTCTTACTGTTATACAAATATTCCAGGCCAAGCGTAGGTTACACTTACGTACACATTAACACACGAGAAAGTGAAGGAGAACACAGCCGCCCAGGTAGCTAAAGTGGTAAAGTGTCGGACGCGTAATACCAAGGTGGTGGTTTCGGGCCCACCCGGCGTGAGTGTTATTCTCCACTTTCTTTCTTCCCTAACAGACCAAAAACCTTACTGTCCTTTGAAAGAGAGACAAAACTGCTTCCCTTATGCACTACATGGCGTTTTTTTTACTCATGATTTTCTTTTGTGCGTTCACTCTATGAGTCCCTAGTTGATAATTATATTAAGCTACATGCATAGCGAGGGCCTCTGTTCTGGCAGTCTTGTTGCAGCAACTGGCATTAAGGGTTTCCCACCATTCGTCTGCTCTTGACAGGCTGTAGACACTCGAGTCACAGTTCTGGGGATAAAGAGAAGATCGTCTGCCCCCGCGCCCTCGGAACGGCACTGTCTACTACTACCAACCATAGGGTTTACTTTACGTACACATAAACACACCAGACAGTGGAAGGGAACACAGCCGTCCGGTAGCTAAATTGGTACAGCATCGAACGCGTAAGCCGAATGCCTGGATAACATCGGGGGCGGGTGTTTTTCTCCACTTTCTGTCTTTCGTAAGGAGGAGGAGGAATAAATTTTATGGGGACTAAGGTTTAAAAGATTAATAATTAAAATTGCTACTTGAAAATTCAAAAGAGAGAGCTCTTCACCTATATGGCGTTCTGGACTGCCCGGTTTCCTCCTTTCTATATTTACATCCATTTGCGCCACCATCAACACTGAAAATCTGCAGCTGCCCCAAGGATAGCCTGAAATTCCTCAGATCATTCAAGAGTAACCGCCGAGATTCATCGCATCGCGGCCTCGCAGGTTTGTGCTCACTACGTTCCTATACGTGCAGTGTGACGAGCTGTTAGCCACGGCTCCATCCGCAAAGTTGGTTCCCCGAAAGTACGTACCTCGCTTGAAAGCAACGAACACAACGAGAGAATGACGTTGCGCAACTGGCCTACAACCGGGACGGGATAGCGACCATCCAGTCCCACCGGGAGCTAGCACGACGGCCGAAGACAGTGGCGTGAGAAACGCGCTCCGGAAACATTATCGAACATGCTCGAGAGTTTCTCGCCGCCGGCGCGCTGGTCCACTGGCCGTCGCATCGGCGAGCGGCCCGCTTTAAGTGCCTGCGACCGGCCGATGACGATCGACCGCAGCCGGTATTTGGAAACTCGATTAATCGTTTCGCCTCTTCATCGGACGAGGGCGGGGACACGATTACTTTCGTCTCGAGTCGGAACCTCGAATGCGCGCGCTGTGGCCCCAGGGCTCTCCGCCAGGGGACGCTGTGAGCGCGTGCGATGTGCAACATCCCGGCGGGGTTCATGAGCATTTCGTTCCTTTCTCCAGAGCATCAAGGTGCAAGAGGGGATGCTTCGGAGCATTCTGTAAAGGGAAGAAGTCTGTGCATACCGGCATGCCCGCACTGCACTAGCTGATTCGTTAATCTTCAGCGCCTCCTGCTTTTATAGATTACGCATTATGGTGGAAACAGTCTCGGTACAAATGGCCGTGCACGTAGCATTGCGTGTATTCATATACGCACTCTGTCGGCCATGGTAAACAAAACCGGCCTTGAAACAATCAGCGTGCCCGATGGGGTGAATTGTAGAACAACACGGTCAACCAAAGTACGATTTGAATGATGATGATGAATAATCTTTATTGTTCGGTGTCGAGGTGCTGGTATTAGGGCACACGCAATGGAATGCGTCCTCCGTTCTGTATGCCTTGGATCATGCATCGGAATGAGAAAAAAAGAAAATGTTGTCGGCCCTCGCGCTCTACACAATGTGAACATCCCAGTTTGCACAGAAATATGCATGTCGCGGCCCAACGAAATTCCTGGGTCTAGTATAAAGCTGTACATCGTAGTTCCCGGAATTTTCCTACATGGACCGCAGTTATCGACCATTCTTGCTCGCTACCTTCTGTGGGCTCGATTCTAATTAAAACTAGTCTCCTGTTTGGCAACCATCTGGCCCTCTCGTGACAGTTTTAACAAGCACAGAGAGGTGGTTTACCAGTCTGGAGACCAGGTTTTGGTGTGGAGCCCTGTCCGCCTTCGAGGGAGATCTGAAAAACTGTTGCAATCCACAGCGTCAGACCGGCGGAGGACCTTACAAGCCCTTTATGTAATTTACAGCCGAGCTGTAACCATGTAATTGGTCGGCTTTTTTTTTTTTGTCGCGCCGTCCTCACTGAAAAGGAACTCAGAGAACGGGAGCGAACAGCGCACACATTCTCTGGTAACGGAGATGCAGCATACAGCACAGTTCATTCGTTTCATCAAAGAACAAGCATCGAAAGCGCATAATTAATGATAAGGCGCCCGCGGTGCTCCTGATCTATACAGCCATTCGTGCTGCTGATAACCATGTAAAGCACTTGCGTACATCGCGAGTGTAACTCGCACAAAGCACTGTCGCGCAAGCTGCCGCGCCAATAGCTTGCCGATAACAATGCGACGCACGTAGCACTTCCCGCATACGTTTGCCGATTGTGATTACTAATGCGCAACATGCCGCGGCGATGGCAGTACCCGAACTAGCAAGTGACGTCACTAGCCTTTCATATATTACAGTAAATCTCTCTATGGCTAGGATGCTGGATTTTATGGCGTCCGCGCGGAAATACGCAATGTGGGAAAACCAGCTTAATAAGACCAAGTTTACAGCGATAAGGTCCCAGGGCCTTTATATGTTGATATAAGACGGCTCAAACTGCCCCTACAAAATGTGTCCCTCCCAATGAATTTGTGTTCGGAAGCGAAGCCGACTTTAAGGTGATGGGTGTATGCTTAGTCCCCTTACAAAGACCAGGCTTACACCGATAAGGTCTTTTGACATTTAGAGTTTGACATAAGGTGGCTTATATTGCCCACGAAGAAAAAATAAATTACAAACAATACATCATCTGTGTTTACTAGTGAGGCCAACTTTAAGAATATTCAGGGAAGCTTGCACTCACGTGCAAGGCTTGAATGACGAAGCTGTTGTAGGTGAGCATTGCCCGACACATAGTTATGTTTCAGTATCATTGTTTATTTGCATAGCTGCAGGGCTAGTAATCGTCGTCATATGCATAGAAGTGGTAGTCGTCTTCTTCGCGGTGAGTGGTGGATGCAAAGTCATCCTCACCACCGTAGAGTTCCACCATCTCTGCGTCATCCACTCGAGAGAGAGAGAGAGAGAGAAAAGGACTTTATTTACAGTAGCCCTGCTCCAGGGGGATCACCGCACAGGGTTCCGCCCTGGTCGTGAAGGCAAGAGCTGGAGCACTATCTAGCCCCCGGAGCGTGACCGGGCGGGGCACGAGGGACGACCCGGCCATCACTAGGACGTTCGGCGCCCGTCTCGGCCCGCCGCTGTCTGCTCAGGGCTGTCACCAGCAGCTGGACCACCGTTCGTTGTTCGAGAAGGTTCGTGGACACCAACCCAGAGTTTATCCTCTCGGGTAGAGTCTGTGGGTACCCTCGACGTTCGTGTTCATTACACCCCCACAACACATGTGGCAGATCTGCCAGCACTGCACAACACACACTGCACGTTGCCGACGCGTAATGTCCGGACCGCACATGTCTCGCCAGCGCGGGAGTAAGCACTGTGCCTGTCTGAAGCCTACGAAGATGGACTTCTTCTTCTCTGGAGAGACGGTGATGCGGCCGAGCCATGCTTCGACGCTGCTCTCTGTACCATACGAGCAAGTCACTATAATTAGTGATTGGGCAGGGATCTGTCGCCGGAAGTTGTCGAGACGGCGGAGTGCCGGCTGCACGGTGCGTGAGCTCGCGTGCAGTCGAGTCTGCCTCTTCGTTCCGGTTAGGCCTGCCGCCTACTGTGGCGCCCATGTGTGCTGGAAACCATCGAAGCAGCGGTGCGGGATCTGCAAGTCGTCTCGGGTAGGGTTGGCGCACTCGTAGCCATGTCTCCAATTATCCATAAAGGCTTCTAGAGAATGCGGCGGCCGCAGTGACCTCTCCCGAGCACGGTGTCTTTTCATTTTTAACATTAGCGCCGAAGATTTTTTTTTTTTTTACATGCGCAGTAGCGCTCGACCACAGCGCCGGAGATTTTGCTTGTTTGTTTGTCGGTTTGCTTGCTTGCTAGAGCCGCTGGGCGAGACGGGGCTCAGCGGTCGCCGCGAGGCATGCGCTCACGAGCGCTAGGCATTTTCGTTGTATTTTTTTCTGCAGCTGAGAAGTTACGGCTTGTAAAACAGCTCCGCTGTTGAAAGAGCGGTGTAAGCATGGTTTTTGTGAGCTGGCTTCCCCACGTTGCATGTTGAACAGCGAAGCCTACTAAAAAGATGCGATGTGAACGGACGCGGTAAGAGCGACGCAACTGTAATCCTTGACGGAGTGCAGATACTAATAGGGCGCGCGAAGAGCGTGCCCGTGAGACGGCACGCAAGCGAGAAGCGAGAACCGACGCTGCGTATTGGGAGTCAGAGTGCCTTTGGGAGTCAGTGTCAGAGTGGCCAAAGTGCCTTTGCGGCAATCGGGAGTCAGAGTGCCCAAAGTGCCTTTGCGCCAAGGTGCCAACTTGAAAGAGTTCAGGCGCATGTAAGCCAGGCACCAAAAAAGAATTTCTCGATCGTCATTTCCGCTCGAGCTGCAACGTGTGCGATGGACTGTGGTTAGGTAATGACCTGACCGCAGACATGAAAGTGCGAGGCGGGGAAGCACCGTGTTATCATACCCCAAAGCACACAGCATTGTTGGGCAACCACCTTCACAGAGTGGAATGGCCTGTGAATTTTTTTAAGTAAAAAAAAGCGCCTAGTAACTTATTGTATTGTCGCAGCACCGACATAGGTAGGCCACGCAGCTAGGAGTTCCGTAGAACAGTTTGAATACCAGGAGCGATGAAGGAACAGAAATGTCAATTTGAACAACGACGTCGTGCTCGGAATAGGCAGGACGAAGCGGTTCCTGCCCAACGCAAGCCCCAGATGGTTACAATGCCAGAAGAGCAGCAGTAACAGGGGCAATACGATGAGCGATAAAGGGACCAGCACCGCGAGTAAGCAAAGCTGCGTCATTCTCAAGCTACGCAGGACTCAGTGGTTCGTCCCACAGCGCTTAGCGCAAGCGCCAAGGTCAGCGATCCAATTTTTA
The DNA here is from genome assembly GCF_048455015.1 of Haemaphysalis longicornis. Lineage (NCBI taxonomy): Eukaryota > Metazoa > Arthropoda > Arachnida > Ixodida > Ixodidae > Haemaphysalis > Haemaphysalis longicornis. The sequence continues at coordinate 349,291,191 of NW_027526203.1, read as the reverse complement.
TAAATTTGCGAATCGGTATCGCAGCCAAAAGACGCACGTATACCACGAAAAAAAAAAAAACTTTAACGGAGCCATGGCTAAGCTTACGACACAATTGATTGATCGAGAATTTAGATTGAGTTGTGTGTGATGGGTTGTGATTCGAGAATGGTTTTGCGCCAATTGCGCGTTTCACGGATGAAACAAAGCTAAGAGTGGCGATTGAAGGATAGCCTTTCCATGGAAAGAATGGTGTGAATTTCCATGTTTATAGATCGCGCCAAGGTGTCTGGAAAGATGTAACAGGCCTGTATCAATACCCCCGATTACAGAACATTTGCCGCAGTAATTGCCGAAGAGGAGAGTCGATTCTATTCATGATTAAAGACCGAAACTTTAGGCAGGAAAAATCAAGGCTTTAGGCGCGTATATTAGGCACTGAAAAGTGCCATTGAGGCATTTATAGGCACCAAATACTGTCGTTTAGGCACAACCGCCAGTTGTCCCGTAGGAGTAATGAGTCACGGATTTTTCGGGCTGCTCTTTTATTCAGACCATTTTTCGCTCCCCTCCAGGTCCGAAAAATCGTCGGTTACTGTATTGGCTAAATTTGTATTCACTTTAGCAGCGTATTTCACGACTAATTTTTGACTTGCAGTAAAAACAGCAACCTTGTGCTCTGGGAAAGTAATGGTATTTTCTTCGTGGAAATTAGCCACACAAGAGTTGCTATTTTAACAGATTTACGCGAAATTAAGGGCGATTTGACAGCAAAAGAAAAGCTTAAAAGACATGACAAGCCAGACCCATCTCAATAATTTGCGGTTTGAATTTGTACCTCCTTTCAGTTGATAATTCTGTTGGAAAAAACCACACCCAACGTTCACTAAAGTTAGGGTGCGTCCTTGTACTTCGGGATGCTCCATGACGTGATTCCACCTGGAACATCAGAATGTTTGGTGCTCAGAACCTTCGGCAGTGCTTTTAGCACAGGGAATCCAGAAATTTTATGTTAGACAGAATGACAGATTGCCAGACAGGAACCTCTTTATCAGCAACCGGTCTTTTGAGGATGGTGGCGGATCTGTCCTGGACCTTCGAAATTACATCAGCATTCTTAGTCAGAATGGCGCCCAAGCTGTCAGCTGCAGAAATGCATGCTAAGAGCGTGAAATCGGCACACCAATGTGCCAAGTCGTCACGTTCAAGGGTAGCGGGGTGTAAATACGTCCGGCTGCGACACTTTTGTCGTCTGCAAAGCTGTTAGTACCACCGGCAAGTGTTTTAACTAGACGTTTTCCGCCGTTAAGCGAGTTTTTAAAGGAGTAACGATGGACTCAGGTGGAAGAGTCACAATCGGTAACTGCTGCTTGAAGACACAACTGCAGACCTAAGAAAGATATCAACTGCAGTATTTTTTCGCTGACACAGCAGAACGACCTCCTCAGCTCTTCACATCCACCGATGAATCCTCCCATAGATAGTACAGGGAAGTGCAATAATTCCGTACAAATTACTCAGCTATTCTGTTCTGCAGAACCAGATGACTAGGAAAGCTGCGGGAATAACACCATTCAGGAATTAGGCACCATATACCGATTGTCAATATTATGCAGCACGCAACATTCTTTGCTACTAATTCCCTTATTGCTATGTTTCCAAATGCCCTTGACGGTTACCCAGCACGGCAAATGACGGCTGTCACGGATAGAGTACATTAAAATTGCCGAAATGCTCATTCCTATAAGCGCTGTTTCTCGTTCCTTCTTAGTACTACACGTGTTGTATCTTGCCGGACGGCGGTGTACCCGTGATCGGCGGATGACTGTGCGTCACCTTCGTGGAGTCACCTTAAAACTTTGGTGTGTCAGATTTGCGCGTGCTTTTCCCTGAGTAGGCATCTTTGACCTTGAGGGGCATGTGCGTGGCTTCGTCGCGTTCGTTTTCTTCACCTTTTTTGCGTTAGGATTAGATAGGGCACATGGGCAAGAGCTTTCGCCGTTGGTCCGCGGACACAGCGTGTCATAAGGACATAAAACAAAACAGCTCGTGTGGACAAGGGTGACGTCGGTGAGGTTGGCTGCGGTGTCACTGCATGCGGGCCTCTGGCGGCTCGGCCAATGTGGCGAGGTCGAGGTGACGGTGCTCGTGCACGCTTTGCGTTTCTCGGCGTGTTTGGCGCGGCTCGCGGATTTTTCTTGGAAACGGGTGCGTTGAGGCCTGCTGAAGCGAGAAGAGTCCTTGCAGACCATCGGCTCGAAGAACCTAAAAAAGCCATATGGATAACACAAAAAGGCATTTTTAGACGCTAAAAAGTCCGAATAGTCAAAATAGGCACTTATAGGCCCAATAAAATATTGCTTAAAATGCTCCGCATCCCGTAGTTCATGCTTACATGTTAAATAGGCTTGATACGGAATCAAGGGGAAAATTGGCATTTAGCCTAAAGTTCCGGTCTCTAATCATGAGTATCAGGCACCTCGCTCATGGAGGCTGACGTTGGTGCTCTGTTCGTCGCTCGTATTAACGCTGACCTTCGGGCGTTCTAACCGTGCGTCGGTTGCATCGGGGAGCAGCTGATTTGATTTTGCCCAAAAATGTTGGTAAAAAAATGCCACGGAACGCATCACGATCTACCACAGCGACCACAAAGCGATTAAAACTACCATTGCTTTGAGTTAATAAATCATTTAATACCCCCATTAACTGGTGTAGTGGTATCGCAACAACTTTGCGGGCTCCACTTTCGCGGGGCTCGGATGCTGAGTCAATTTTTTATGGGTAAGGTAATAGGACCTTATAAAAACTCAGCGAACTTTTTGACCAATTTTATAGGTGGGTTACCTGCCAGACGTCTTAAAGGAGTACTGACACGAAATTTTTATGTTAAGTTTTTTTCGCTGCTATGCGTGCCTACCAGCCCACTAATCATAGAATGACAGATTAGACGGTCGAGCGCAGCGTAAACATTCATTTACGGCGTCGTTTATTCGTGCCAGTTTCGGTTTCGACAAAAAAACGCCGAGCGGCCGCCATGACAGCATGTATCACATGGCGTCACCATTCTTGCCGTATCGCTGCCTCTCTGGAAGCGCGCGCGCCCAGACCGGCCGAGGTCTTCGCCGTCCCCACAGGCCCGGGCAGCATGACGTCAGTCCCAAAACCATGACGTGTACACACGCCCGAGCAGCGCGCGCCAACCACAGCCAGCGCGTCGGCTTCGTCACGGGAGCCCCGACGTCGGCAGTTTGGGGCACGTAGCAGATGATGTCACGTCGGCCCGCTCTGGGCTTTCTCGTGCGGGCGAAGATTAAAATGGATTTTAAATATGTTTCGCTGAACGGTTGCTGTTGAAAGTTGCTGGGAGATATCTCCTGATAAAAAGGAAGCGTTGTACATAGTTATCTCAGCTTTGAAATTTCGTGTCAGTACTCCTTTAAGTATCGAATTTGGGATCGATGAAGTATTTACTCGAAAAGAAGATAACTTTTAATATTTTGCGTTCCGCCCTGTGCTCGTCTTTTCCGTGAATTTTCCTTACAAATGCTAAGTTAGGCCCCATATGTCAAGGAGTGCAACTCGTTCTGAGGCGATTACTGACAGTCAGCCATATTTTGCTTTCCTAGTGGAACCAATCCAGAGCCAAATTTAGGCAGCCTCGTTGCGTAGGGCTTATCACCTACTCACCTCTCCGATACAAGGGTCAGTCATAGATCAGTCATAGAGGCTCGGTGGCGTCATTCACTGGTGTATGTACCCCCCCCCCCCCCCCTCTACCATTTCGTTCATAAAATCTTGCGCAGTTTGCGTACACGTACGGACGCCTCATTAATTCTCCCTAATGGAGAGTGCTTCGATAGCGGCTTATAAAAAGACGCTACTCCATTGCAGAGCAGACGCCCACGAATAGAAGACGATTCATCAGGGACCTTGTAAGCTCCGAGAGGTGCGTCCAGCCTCACTTTCCGCGCTGCCCGTCGATGCGGTGTCGATACTCCCCGTGCGGTCAGAATTGTTTTTACACGTGCGCTCGTCTAGACGGAGCTCGGCGATCGAAAGGCTCGAGCGAGGAGATAACACCGGCACATCATTATGCATGAGCTCGACATAAATCTCCCCTAGACTTTAAATTGCCGGCATGGCTTGCAAAGAGGGACCTCTCAGACGTACGCTTTCAGCGTCTAACGTCACTCACTCTATGCACTGCGGGTCTACTTTACCCGCTGCACCTGCATAACCAATCACTGCGATCAAACGAGCAAACTAGGTCAATGGCGAGGCCGAGTATACGGTTCGATTCGATGAGTGGGTTCTGCGCCAAGGCAAACCGTAAACGCAATGCTAGCATGACGTTTTCGCTGTTCGCTATGATACGCGAAAACACGAATTTTTGTGCCCAGTCGATCGGCTCTTCGTCATTCGTAAAATTTGCACTATTGGCGGGAGCTGTTTGTTACTTAGATTCATTAAGGTGAAGCAAGCTACGAAATTTTTTAAGTGCACTGACATTGATAGTGAGATATATCAAGAACAGTCTTTTATTATTTCTTTCGAAAGTAAGTACCGACCAAAAAGAATGTTGTTTAACAGTTTGTTCAATGATGAGAAACCATAAAAGGAAACAAATCGATGCTTTCCGTTGGTTAAGTCGTTGCGGCATTCGAAACGCGGTTTGGGTCGATGGCGCGTTGTCTGGAGGCATATTAAACTTCTAATAAATCCGGTTTTTTTTTTGGTACACCCTTAAAGGAGCCGTGAAGACAAAATAAGTTTGGTTCATTCAAAAGATTGCCTCGTTAGAATCATACTGACACCACTTATAACGAAATCGGCTGTATAATTAGGAAAAAAGGGAAAGGCCACGCGACTCGCTCGCTCATTTCCCGCAACAGAACCTATGATGTCACACCAGCCAGCTGTGCGATTGGCGGAGGCCGGTAAAAGCAAACGCAAATTAGGCAGAGCTTATAAGCTTGCCGAAAGAGCTATTTGCGCTTAAATTTAGGCCACATTCTTTTTAAAGCAGTAAGAATGGTGGCACCGACAGTGGAAGTTACGAAAGCACACGTAAACATAGAAGTACCGATGCTGCGTAGTTTAGACGACACTGGCCAATTGACGCAAGCAACGGTGTCTTCCGTGACCACATTTGTCGAGCGAGCACTCTGTTTAACGAAACGATTATTTTCTCCCTGAACAAAAGAAAGAAGGTTTAAATACGGTCAAAAACAAAACAGAGGCAAAAAACGGCTTGTCACGTTATGGTGGCGCCATCAAGGTTCACGAACGGTAAACAAGGCTTCCAATCGGCTGCAGAGCGGTCTGTTCCTGTGATGTCATTGCAGACCACGAAAAGACACGATTTAGCGGGAAAATCAAAATTTTGACGTAAAGTAATTAATTTCTTAGTGAATAAAACATCGTTTGCATCCGGACAAGTGTTAGGGACACTATAAAACACGAAATCTTTCAAATAAAACCAACGTGTATTTTGTCTTCATGGCTCCTTTAAAGGCGCTTAGGCTCTAAAGCCTCTTTATCCACTCGGGATACGAGCGCCCTGTTACAGTGGCAATGGCGTCCCCTAACCGGGCTCCATCGTCTCCGTCATGTAGCGGTAGCGTAGTAGACGAGCGGGGAGCAGAAGCAGCTGCCTTGGTGTTGACAAAGAGCAGAAGGCAAATTTAACTATTTGACTCCATGGCGAGAGATGAACAGCGCCAATACAGGAACAGCACCCTTCCGGCAGAGCTTACACCATGACTTGAACAGAGCAACAGCAGTATCCGATTCGGTCGGCCGAATTAATATGCGCTCGGAGGAAACGCGTATTTATACACGGTTTACAGAGCTTCGGCGTGGGCGCAGCCATGTTGGGCGATGTGATGTCATGCGGCATTGCTGGCCTTTTCGGACGCGTTTCTCGCCGTGGCCTTCAAAGGGACGGGGTGCATCGGCGAGCGCCGCAGCGGCTTTATTGGCGATTTGTGCAATTATTTTTTAGTGTCGCTGTGAATGAGGACTTATAGGACGCGTGGATATTGTGTGCCAGCCTTCAGAGACTGCTTAGTCCCGAAAAATGGCCTACAAAGCTTCTTAAAGGGGTTATGCAGACAAAATACAACTTTGTTTTATTCGAAAGATTTCGTGTTTTGTAGTGCCCCCAGCGCTAGTCCGAAAGCAAACGGTGCTTTATTTATTGTGAAATTACTCAATTCAAGTGAAAGTTTTTATTCTCCCGTTAAATCATGTGTTTTCGCGACGTCTGCAATGACATTCCTAGAGCCGCTCTGCAGCCGATGGAGCCTCGTTTACCTTTAGTCAACCTTTAGATGGCGCCCCCATACCGCGAAGGGACGTTTTCTGCTTTTGCTTTGTTTTTGACCGTATTTGTACCTGGCTTGTTTTTGCTAAGGTAGAAAATTAATCGTTCCGTGAAACATGGTGTTGGCTCGACAATTATGGTCACGTAAGACACCGTCGCTTGCATCAATCGGCCAGTGCGTCTGAGACAACCCCATAGCGCCGCAGGGCTGTGCAGCTAAAACAAGCATAGTGCGCGCACTACCAACAGCAGTACGTATCGGTACATCTACGTTTACGTGTACTTTCGTAACTACCACTGTTTACCCCACCGTTCTTACTGCTATAAAAACAATGTTCTCTTAATTTAAGCGCAAATAGCTCGTTCGGCAAGCTTGTAAGCCCTGTAATTAGCGTTCGATTTTGGCGGCCTTAGCCAATGGCAGAGCAGCCGCGTATGATATCATAGGTTCTGTGGCGAGAAATGAGCTAGTGGGTCGTATGGCCATTCCCTTTTTTTCCTAATTATACATCTTATTTGAGCGAAGTTTATGTTAAAAGTGGTGTCAGTATGATTCTAATGAGACAATCTTTCGAATGAACTAAACGTGCTTTGTCTGCACGGCCCCTTTAAAGCGCGGTTCTGACTGGCGCCCATCGCCAAACCCCTGTTCACGCGTTTTTTAGCTGTTTGAACGATTTTTTTTCTATTTCTGCGTACACAGCAACAATATATATCAGGAGTGGCAACCTGTGGCCCGCGGGCAGCACGGGGAGTATTATTCGGCCCCCAGCACGACGTCAGCACCCCCCTCTCCTTTTCTCACTTCTGAAGGCGTGTTGACATCGTAATTATAACCTCAAATGAGGTTATACAAAAAGAAAGCAAGATCACATTGCATCCCATCTTCAAACTTCACCAGATAACGTATTCACTTCCCGTCTTTGCACCGATCCCGAAAAACCCCCGCCTCTCCCTCCCCCCTTCTCGCCTCTATATGCCGTCCGGCCCTTGCCGTGTCGGCTTCATGCAACTCGGCCCTCGACCTCAAAAGGTTGCCGACCACTGATATAAATGAAACGGCTCTTGAGCTTCTGGTTGCCACACTGTTATCTCATGAGCATGTACGGATTCGTTGGTACCCGTATTATTAACTTGTGAGGCCTCTGCTTGAAACCACTTTGGCCGTTACGATTCCGTGCGCAAATATGATGATGATGATGATGATGATTGCTGTTGGTTTCCCCTTTGTAGCGGGGTGATGACATGTCATCTTACCAAAAAGGACTAATATACCTATGTTTTATACTCTTGGTATAATACTAGCGCTCCTTAGGGCAGGCATAAAAAACTTATTAGGCACAAAATACTTCTTTTTCTCTTACAGATGTTAACTGTTCTAGGCAATATTTTCCTCTCTGCTTTTAGTCCACCAGCATTCTAATCTTCTTTTCGTCGCCTCGACAGCCTTGAAGTTAACTTCCTCTGTGCTTTAAATCCTAAGGCTTCTGGAAGCCGAATATTTCCCTCATGTAGATTTGGATCGACACCATCGCATTCTAATACTATGTGCCGCATAGTTTCTGTTTCTTTTCCGCAGACCACGCATACCCCATCAGTTTGTGAATACTCCCCCACAAAGCTCTAAGTTCGCAAGCAACCTGCTCTAGCCTCAAAAAGCAAAGCACTGCCCTGGGAATTGTCTTAGAAATTTTCCTTTCTGATGTTCAATTTCTCAGCCCTGTAGGTATATCTCTAACGACGTTTTAGCCTCCATTTTTTCTCTCCATTTATTCATTTCAATCTGCCTTGCCTCGTTTTTGGTTACCTTGGCTGTTTTGGATTCTCCACTGTTCTCCACGAGAGAGAGAGAGAGAGAGAGAGAGAGAGAGAGAGAGAGAGAGAGAGAGAGAGAGAGAGAGAGAGAGAGAGAGAAGAAACTGTAATGAGCAAAAATAAATTGTGGGGTGGCTTCCTAGTCCGGAAGTCCATGGGCTGTCCTGGCTCTGTCCACTCGGTCAACCAAGGTCATCTGGTCGTCGAGGCTCGAGCTGGACAACATGCTCTCCCACTGCTCACGGGAAGGGTTGGGAATGGGGGGAAGGTCGGGGTTTCGGTCGCACTCCCAGACGATGTGGTAGAGGGTGCCTGAATTGCCGCAAAAAGCACACTCCGGGGAGTATTGTGTGGGGAATAGATGATTTAATCGTACTGGATTTGGGAACGTGTTTGTTTGAATTCGTCTTAATGTGTTTTCCTGCATTTTAGACAAACTGCGTTGGGCGGGGGGAAAGGTCCTTCTACCTAATCTATAATATTCGGTTATTTCCTGGAAAGTCTCAATCGGCGTTGGACTCTGCTCTTCCTCTGCGGCCCGGTTGGTGAGAGCGCGGGCCAATGCATGGGCTGTGTCGTTGCCCGGGAGATCGGAGTGGGCAGGGGTCCAGACGATTCTGACCGTGCGAGAGGGAGGGGTTTCGCTCAGGAGGCGCAGTGCTGTTGAAGAAACTGCTCCAGCCGCGTAGCTTCAGCATGCCGCTTGACAATCGGTGATTATCGTAATCGCCGTGGTTTCCGTTATGGCCAAGGCAATCGCCACTTCTTCCGCTTCCTGGATAGAACCGGTCTTGATTGTGAGACTGGTGAGTGGTTGATCCCTTGAGGTGACCACTGCAACCGCTGCTCCTCGGTAACGCTGGTATGGGGCGGCATCTGTGTACACTGCGGAGGAGTCTTTGGAATACCGCTTTTCGAGGGCCGCTGCTCTGGCTTTTCTCCTCCCCTCATGATGGTCTGGGGGCATATTCTTTGGGAGGTTGGCGACGTAGACATTCTTTCTGATTTCTGGTGGAAGCATCTGCGGTTGCTGTTTCTCCTGAGCCTGCCATTTATATGTAGCCAACAGTAGTCGCCCCGCAGTGGAGAAGCCTAATCGCAGTTTGTGTCTTGCGAGGTGGGCCTCGATAAGTTCTTCGGCAGTGTTGTGAAGGCCGAGACTGAGCAGGCGGGCCGTGGAGGTACTCATGGGTAATCCCAAAGCCTGCTTGTAGGCTTTTCGGATGATTATGTTTACTTTTTCGAGTTCTGCCTTGCATAGGACTGTGTAAGGGATTGCGTACGTTATCCGGGAGATGACAACGGCTTGCACGAGTCGTATTGTGTCCTGCTCCTTCATGCTGCGCTGTCTGTTGAAGATTCGGCGAATCATGTGCGTTACTTGTTCTGCTGAGTGCTTAAGGTGGTTCACCAAGATAGTGTTCTTGGCATCGGCTTGGATTATTAGCCCGAGAATTTTGAGGTGTTTGCAAGGGTTTATAGTGTGGCCGTCCAGTTTGATCTGAATGTCATTGGAGTCCTTGGCGGTGACTTTTTTCCTTACTATTAGTAGCTCTGATTTTTGCGGGGCGCAGGAAAGGCCGCATTCCTGGGCATATTGGTTAACAATGTCGGCTGCCTGTTGAAGGCTGTGTTGAAGACCACCCAGTGAATCAGAGCCAGTCCAAATTGTTATGTCATCTGCGTACAAGGCGTGTTTTATATCGGGAACCTCGTTGAGTCGCCTCGGAAGATCGAGTAGTGCTAGGTTGAAAATCAGGGGGGATAACACTGACCCCTGAGGGGTCCCCGTGTCTCCGAGGTGGATAGGGGCTGAGGAGACGTTTCCAACTCTGAGCACTGCCACGCGGTTCGAGAGGAAGTCCGCGATGTAGTCGTAAGTTCGTTGTCCACATACCGTTCCGGCTAAGCGCTGTAGGACTGCAGTGTGTGCCACGTTGTCGAATGCCGCCTTGAGGTCCAGGGCGAGCATGGCTCTTGGGGAGTGGCGGGAGGCTGGAACTAGGATGTCTTCCTTAAGCTGGATCAGCACGTCTTGTGTTCCAAGGTGCTTGCGGAATCCGTACATAGTGTTTGGCATCTGACCTGTGTGGTCCAAGTGTTCTTGAAGCCTCACGAGTATGATGCGTTCTAAAATTTTGCCCACACACGAAGTGAGAGATATTGGCCTCAGGTTGTCGATGTGAGGAGATTTGCCCGGTTTAGGGATCATCCGGACTTCCCTAAACCGGACAAATCTCCTCGGTTTAGGGAAGTCCGGATGATCCCTAAATTGGCCGCTACCACGTTCGCGCGTGCTGCAAGTTGCGGAGTGGTCTGGTGCTGTGTAAGAAAGCTGCCTCCGCGAGGTTACAGCTTGTTGGAGAATGGCTGGCTCGTGGGCGCCTCACTGTCCGGGACTCAACTTCGGCGGGTCCAAACGATTCTTCGTGTAGTGACATGTCCCGGGGAGGCGGACGCCGCAGCCGAGATCTCCTCTCCCCCTTTCTCAGACTCAACGAGCGCCGTTACTGCCCGCCCTCACGTATTCTGGAGTGTTGTGTGTGTCTGTCTATGTTTGGGCCGTGTGCACAAAAATAACGGGGAAAAGCGCGCAGCCGTTACGGCTATTGAGTATAAAACCGCAAAGATACCAGATTTGGCAATTAATAGCCAAATTTGGGCTACTTTTTGTTTGATTTAGCGTCGACATTTTTAGCTGTGTGGCTATTTTTGGGATACATTGCCACAAAAATCTTCTTAGCCTCTGCCACCCCCACCTCGAAAACGCGTCTCCCCCAAATTCCCGGCCGCGGCGGCCGCTTTTCTGATGAAGGCGGAAAGCAAAAACGCCCGTGTGTACGAGATTTCGGTGCACGTTAAAGATCCCCAGGTGGTCAAAATTAATCCGGAGCCCTCCACAACGGCGCGCCTCATCGCCTGTGTTGCGTCGGCGCGTTAAACCCTACAATCAATCAATCGTCTCCCCCAAACTGGCGCCGCGGTGGAGAGGGGCATGCCAACCCGATTTACCGGCGTCTTTACGGGCTTTCCACATGCTTGCGTTCCAAGCACTTCCAATAAGCCAAAACCAAAGGTCTTGCGCATGCCTCCTACTCGTGGAATGCGCGCATTCGGGAGATAAGACAACGGCGAATAAATTGGTTGGCCGAAGCAAGCCGGGACTAATTGGAACCATATTGATGCCGAGAAACGAGCCTTTCAGTGACGTCACCTGTCCTCCCCTGGTTCCCGAACCAGGCAGGAGTACAGCACGCTTCCTAGGACTAGGCTGGCGACCTGATTAGTCCTGGCTGGGGGTGCTCCTTTCAGGAGCACGTATAGAACCAACACCCTCTAGTATTGAAGGTATTGATAGAACTATACCAGTGCTGCTGCCAATGTCATGCGCCCTGGGAGAGGGTTAACCGCATGATTACATCTAGCTGTGGGTCCTCCTTTCCGGAGCGAGATAGTGTCGTCGGTCGTCACCCAGGGACTTTATTTAGGCTGAATCAACTCTGCTGCGGACCTGAGAGAAGGTTAACCATGCGATTTCACCGAAACTGGCGCAAACGGTGGTTCCCGGCACCATAGAGTTGTTCCCGTGTCCCCAATTCTTCTGCCTAGAATAAACTGATGGAGCGCGTTGCGATAAAAATCACGCCGCTCGCACCCCAGGGATCATGACGGGGAAAAAATATGTCCTTGCGGAAAAGTGATTTTTTATGCGGGAAAATCCCTTTAATCACCTGTCCTAGAATTCACACGTTGGCAACATTTGTTCGCCTGCTTTCAGAAAGTTGTGTTTCTTAAAAAGACAATGAAGTGTAAAACAAGTTGACCTGTGTCGGTAGAACAGGGTGCCGAGAATCTAAATACACCATTCTCGAAACTAGGAGTTGTTTTATAAGGCAGAAAACGCCAGAAATGGGAAAACAGGCGATGACGCCCCATGGGCTTCTGACGTCATGAAACTTGTGAGCGGCGAGCTCATCGAAGAAGCTCCTATAAATGTTTTCCAAACATACACAGTTCCTAGGTGGTTGAGCACGTGAAATAAACGTAAATAAGAGCTTTCCGTGAGCTCATCGCGTTTAAAAAACACGGATTACAGCTTTTATACGCTGCGAGGCAGGCTGCTTCCCTCACTATTAAGTCAGCCATCACGCTTTCAGTTTCATTTTCGAAAAGCTCTTGTGCCCAATTAGCGAAGGCAAACCCCTACGACAGTGAGCGTCGAGGCTTCTGCAAGCAATATACCCAGCAGAAAGCCCCTTCGTTAGAAGCCCCAAAAGGAACAAGACGCAAGCGACCCGCCTGACATTCCAATCTCCCGTTCTCCACGCGCGGATTCTGCTATCGTTAAAGCATGCCCGCGCCCGGTTCGAACATAATCGCCAGTGAAATGTACTTTGCGAGTGGTTAGCGGATCCGGCCACCCTTGTGCTATTCCGTTCGTCGCGAGCCGCTGTTGATAATCAGCAAAGCGCGCGTCGCTCTGCTTTGTTACGTTTAAGTGAACGGGAGCGCCCGCGCGGGCAATGATGATTACTCGACACGGTTGCCGTGAAATAAACGAGTTCATGCTAGGTTCGCGCCGCGCAAGAGAAGATATGAGATCGCTGTGATCGGCAGACGAAATAAGGGAAGGTTTCCTCCTGAACGGCACCAGCCGAGAGCCCGGGACGGCACGCTTGATATTCGAAACGAAGCTTGTTGCTTCAAAAGAGGCTTCACTCGTCGACTGAATGGGGTCTGGGATTCCGGAGTAAGCGGGCACACGGCCACTGTAGCATCTAAAAGCGTTTCTCATGCCGTCGGTGAAAAAATCATAAACGTCTAAGACAGCCTCCTCGGCCAGAGAAACGTGGCCGAGCTGTGGCCGTCACGGCCGTAGTAAGCCGGGGCTCGGTGACGTAAAAGCTATCTTTGCCAGCGTTTACACTCTAGACCCCACCGGGGCTTCCGCGGCTTCGCTCCTAGTTTGTAACGCAAAAGCTCCGTTCCGAAAAAATGAAAGGGACGCTGGGGAGAGAAACGCCAGCTTTGTTTGCTTATTTCTCAGCAAATAACGCATCATTGCTGATCAAACAGAAACCGAGAGAGCTACAAATATACGGTCTTTGAGTTAAAAGAAACTTTCATTCAGCCTTTAGGGTCCCTTTAAGACACAGGCTTTGCGGTTCCCCACCAAATGTAAAACTTCTGTGTTAGCAATCCTACATCACACCGAAATTAGAATATGCAAGCATAGTATGGCATCCCTACACAAAATGTAACATCGATAAACTGGAAAGAATTCAGAGGGAAGCGGTTCGCTTTATCTCTTCTAAATTTCATCCCATGAGCTTTCCATCGGAACTAAGGATGGCAAACAACATCCCACAACTTCAATCTGCAAGAAGAAAACTCCGCTTGGACTTCTTGAGTTCCTTACGATAAATTTGGGATTAACCTTTCATTCTATTTATCCGCTTTGAAATCCAGAAATACACGACATCACCAGCCAAGGTCTTTATCACCATAAAAAGTTGTCTAAAAATTTTCATTTTTTCTGCAGACAGTGCCTGAATGGAACTATTTGTCAGAGCGTGACCGCCTTACATAGCATGTGCATATTTGTAGCATGTGTACATTCCCCAGGTTGCGCTGTGTATGTTTCGCCATAGTGTTCCTTTTGTTATTTATATATGTTCGTGATATACGACAATTAACCGTTTTTCTCATCGCGACTGCCCGTCCTTCTTAGACCACGCGTTGTGCTTTGCAGTATGTACAAAATAAAAATAAAAAAATATTTTTGCTACTTCTGGGCTATCTAAAATTTCCGCATTTTGGCTATATTTGGGCTACTACGGAGGCTGATATGCCGGTTTGGGGTTCGAGCAACCTGGTAACCCTGTAAAACCGGCTTCTGGGCGGATAGTTCCCATTCGTTTGGGAGCAGCGAATGAATGCTGTCGCTCTGCTCGCGTCCTGTACTGTAACCTCGCCCGGAAGGGTATCTTTCCAGTATTTCTTCGGCTCAACTCTCGCCATGCAGTAAAACACTTAAGTTTCCCTTCGGCTTCTTGTCGTCGTCACCCAGGCAGCAACCTTTGCTGGCCGCTCACCACCACGCTACCTCACATGACGGAGGCGTCGAAGCCCCGTTCGGGAACGCCTTCCCGAATTTAACAAGGGAGTATTTATAAAGCTTGAGTGGAAAAGCATAGGATTAAGGATAAACGGGGAATACCTGAGGCATTTGGGGTTTGCGGACGACATAGTCTTGCTGAGGGAGACTGCAGAACACACGCAAACAATGCTCGAGGAACTACAATCAGAAATCGCGGCCGTGGGGCTAAAAATAAATTTGAATAATTCTAAAGTAATGAGGAATAAGCATGCCGAGAACGTCCTCTTCAGCTTATGAAACAAAGCGCTAAAAGAAGTAAAAGAATATTCGTAAGAAATTAAAGAACAAAAGAAGCAAATGAAAAATGGCAGCATCTCCACTCCGTGGATCATGGCGAGGGTGCGGAGTACGGGGACTCGAAATGACATCCAAGTTGCGCCCCGATTGACATCCGATTTGCGCCCCGACCGTCATTCGATTTCAGCCGTGTGAGTTGCACCTTGATTGTTCCCTAAATGAAACTGCAACTCACGGCTCAAATCGAATTTCGCTTTATTTTCGTTTGATGGTGGTGTGCGCACAGATGGACGCGGACGGACATTGGGAGGTCCTAAGGTACTCGCACCGTTACAGGCGAGGGAGAACGTCATTGCGACTGAAGCAACGACGACAGAGATGTCACCTGGGTACAGGTACATTAACGGTGACGGCATGAATGGAACCGACAGTAGTGACTTGAACGCAACCACTTCGACGACGATGGATCCCATCTACAACTTAAGCCATTTGACTCTCGGGTACTAACTCACGGTCGTAGCCCAATGGGTAAGACGACTGACACTAACTCTGTCTGGTTTACTAGACACGCTCGAATCCCGCCGCTGCCTGTGTGATTTTTTGCTATTGTAAATGCTATGCGCACGGACGCTGACGGCATTTTCCGGTCCTAAGGTGCTCCGCACCTAATATATAAACCAGTTTAGACAGATGGTTGGCGCTGATCCCAACCACGAGAGAGAAATCCGGTAAAAAATTGGCATAGGTTGAAGAGCAAGCACTCCCAAATAATGAAAGGAAAGCTACCCCTGTAACTCAAAAGAAAAATGTACAACCAGTGCATACTAACTGCCGGTTATAACATACGAAGGTGAAACTTGGCACCTTACTAAACAACTACAAAGCAAACTTAGGCCGTTTCAACAGGCCATGTAACGAATAACGTTAGGAGTAATATTCAGGGACGAGAAACGAGCTACCTGGATCAGGGAACAAACTAGCGTAGAAGATGTCATAGTTAAAATAAAGAAAAAGAAATGGACTTGGGCTGACCATGTAGAGAGAGAAACCGACAACCTGTGGACAATTAGGGTAACAGAGTGGATACCAAGAGATGGGTCTAGAAGAAGGGGAATGCCATTAATCCGATGGAGGGGTGAATAAAAAAATGCTGTGGTTTAGCTTTGGTAAACCCTAGTTGATAGCGAAACGCTCACTGCCCTGGCTAGGCCCATTAGCGAGGTGTGGTCGAGGTGTGCTTTCGCAATGATATACAGACATGTTTCAATGAATACACTGCTTATTCATAATCTTTTTTCGCCTCGTGGCGTGTTTTAAGACTCGTCGCTGTACGAGTGACCACAGCTGGATGTTCGTCTTCCTCCATCACACACGACTATGTGCCGCCCGTGGCCCCCTGGCCTTCCTTTGTGGCGCGGGATTATCGCCGCGGCGGCGGCCTCCTCACCTTTCTCCGCCAGGTGTCGACACGGGTTCCCCGCACGCCTCCGTTCCCTCTTCACCTGTCTCTCGCCAGAAGCATAGAGTTTCTTACAGTATACACTAGAGAGGAATCTGGCTGGCGCTAGCGTCTATGCGGCTCACATCAAGGTCGTCTGTGTCGTCATGGACCGCCATTATATTTCGCGCTAGCCTTAGTTTCATCATTGGCTTGGATTCAAACGTTTTAGTGACGGCAAATTTAAACAAAGTGCCACAAAAACGCGAAAAATAGAGTGCAATAATGAAAGTGGAAAATAAAAACAGGCTGTTTTAAAACTAAGAAAAAAAGAAGTAAAGCGTATTTTTGCCGGAACGGTTGTGCGTAATATTCCGCAGGCCAAGGTTGTAGTTACGAACAATATTAATATTTGGGGGGTAACTCATTAGAGACTGATTTTATTAATTTTACCATTATTTAAAAAAATAAGTTGTTTGAAGAGTTTCGAAAGTTTTTGGAGCGTGCCTATGAAAACGTTGCCTTCGGGGTGAACCGGTGCACCGCGACCGCCAGCTAGTTTAACAAGAAAAAATTCCCCCGCATTTCCCCGAGGGGGAGAATGTGAAAGTGCGAATGCACGGTTGTCGGCCCGCTTGCGGCGCTTGCGCTCGGCCCCCGCAGCCCACCGCCTCGCCGCCTTCTCTTCCATCTCTTCCATCGGGTTTGTAGTATCACGTGTACACCACGCAGTTATCAAGCCGCTATAACGCCGCTGAGTCGCCAACGCACGCCGCTGACGACGTAGTTTGAATGCGTTAAAGATATAAGGCGCGTCACTAACGCTGATATCACGTCGCGTCCGTGGCTTGGTGCTCTACCCACTGCGCCACAAAGCCGTTCTGCTTCCGGTTCGCGCAGCGATCGGACGTGGTGATGGCTGGCTCCGAGCCAGGTGATTCTGCGGCTATGTTCAGCCGCGGTGACCGGTCCTCTCGTGCGCCTTCGGGCTACAGGTTTTTGCTTCCGACATTGCCTTCAGGGGATTCAATGAAGACCTGCTTGATCCTACACTGCGACCTTGGCGGAAGGCCTTACAGGATTGAAGACTTCCGCACGCCACTTCAACAGTTTGGCGTGCTCAAGGATATTGGAGGCATCGGTCCTTTCCAAATGGGACATGTGTGGCTTATTAAGCTGCGCACGCAAGAAGCAAAACAACGTCTGATAACCGCCGGAGGAATTCAGGTCAAGGGGCGTTTCTGCGCCATCATCGACCCCGCCCACCAGGAACTGACAATCAAAGTGCATTGGGTGCCATTTCATGTATCGGACGAGGCTGTGCGCAGGACTTTCACCGAATTCGGGGACGTCAAGGACGTGCGCCAAGACACCTGGGCAGCGGCGGGTTTTGAATCCGCCGAGTCGACGACAAGGTTGGTGCGTCTTACGCTACGTGAAAACCTATCGCCCGACGAGCTCCCACACCTTTTCAAGTTATTCGGGGGTTCCGTGCTTGTTGTAGTGCCTGGACGTGCACCTGTATGCCTGCGCTGTCGTAGGAGGGGTCATATCAGGAGGGACTGCAGAGTTCCGAAGTGCACCCAGTGCCGCTCGTTCGGACACGAAGCCCGCGACTGCGTACGCACATACGCTAACGTCACTGGGCGTCCCGAAGAGCAGGAGGTGCACCCCGACGTCATGGACGTCGAGGAAGCGGAGAGGGCGGCAACGGCGGCGTTAGTTTCAGCAGTGACTGTCGCACAAGGCAACAAAGAACCGGAGAAAGCGTTTGACATAACTCCGCCCTTTCCTACGCCGCCTGATGAAGTACGTGAGGGAGATACCAGCGACGGAACTCAAAAAAATGGGGACGACACATCCAAAGCAGTGGAACTTGACAAGAAGAAGGAGGACGACGCTGCTAGCCAGCACTCGTCAGAATCGACTTTGACCGTACCTAGCGACGGCTACCAGACCGCGGAAGACACCGAGGGAGCGGCCACGAAGGATAAACAAGGGACGCCCTCGAAGCGCCCGCGTGAGCTGACCGAACTGGGTGACGAACAAAAGCTGCAGCGCTTGGAACACGAGTGGAAGGTCGCAACCGGAAAAAAGGGCAAGTACGCATCGGGGCAACTACGCTCTTCGTCAACATCTCGGGTTTCCCGACGGGGTACTTAACAGCCCTGTCTAATGTAAGTGCCGTGGTGTAGGTGTGCTGTTTTACAAAAAAAAAAAAAAAAAGAGAGCCATGGCATTTAAAGCGCCTCTTCGTGTAGCTACGCTTAATGTCCGAGGCCTCAATTCGAAACAGCGACAGTTTCGACTTTCTAAGCTCATGGAGGATAGGCAGTTAGACATACTAGCAATCCAGGAGAGCAAAGTAGAAAGTGAACAGCACACTGACACTATGGTACAGCCTTTTAGGAGGTGTTTTGACGTGTGCGTTAGCCATGCGGTTGGTACGTCTGGCGGTTGTTGTCTTTTTCTAAGGAAGTCGCTGAATTGTGTAGTTCAAGGGGTAACGGCCTGTCAAGAAGGTCGTTTCATTAGTTGTGATTTTTGTTACGAGGGGTTACAGTTAAGAGCGGTAGGTGTGTATGCTCCCACTAAAGTGAATCAACGAAAGTGTTTTTTCGAGGGCCTGATCAAGACGCTCAATTGTGACCGACATGTCCTGCTGCTAGGTGATTTCAATTGCGTAGTCAACAAGGAAGATCGTTCGAATCAAAATGCTCCTTACGATTCTAGTGCTCAGTTTCTAAAAGAAAGCCTGAGCAACCTGCAACTCGAAGACGTCGTAAATGTGGCTAGTAATACGCATACGGTCAGATATACCCATTATCAAGGCTCAAGCCATGCCCGTCTCGACCGAATATATTTATCGGCAAACCTTGCCCCTGAGTGTAGTCAATACGCTGTTGAACAAGTATCATTCAGCGACCATTGCCCAGTATCAGTTACGGTGGGAGGGGTGAAACAACGAAGAGCAAAGTTTAACTACGAACTCTGGAAGTTTAATATCAAGCTACTACAAGACGAAAAGTTTCTTGAATTGCTAAAAGAAAACAAATCACTGGAAGATGCTAATGAACACAACATTGTCGAAAAATGGGAACGTTTCAAACAACACGTCAAAATGGTGGCTATCGAGCGCTCTACCGAAATGAAATTTGAAGCAAAAAAGGAGGAGTCTGATTTAACAGAATTACTAAACCGACTGGCAGTTGAAGAAGCCAACGAGCCAGGCACTTTCATGGGAGACATACGTAACATAAAGGCCAAAATAGAAGCGATAGAAACAGAAAAATATAAAGGAGCATTGATAAGAGCACGGGCAGAGAATTACACTGCTGGCGAGATGCCAACAAAGCGTGCACTTGCGGATGAAAAACGCTACGCAAAAAAGAATGAGATAAGCCAAATAGAGTTTAACGGCGCAGTTACCGAAGAGCAACACGAAATACAACTCGCCTTTTTTCAACATTACCAAGACCTTTTCTCTTACAAAGAGCCTCAAACAGGTTTCGACAGTCTTTTCCTCACGCAACTGCCGCAGCTAGAAAGCGAAGTTACAGAAGGACTTGAAGCGCCCATAACCGTTAGCGAAGTTGAAGAGGCAATAGGGAATCTCAATAATGGTAAATCCCCCGGACCTGACGGGTTAGGGGCAGACTTTTATAAAGCCTTCAAATCAGACTTGGCAGTTTTTTTATGCAATGTTTTCTGTGAATCTTTCAGGCAGGGTTGTTTACCTCCCTCCTTCTCCAAAGCCCATACGATACTTATACCCAAAAGCGATGACCCAGAACAACTTATCAAAGTAACTGGTTTCAGACCGATCACACTAACAAACACAGACTACAAAATTTTCATGAAAGTGCTAGCTAAAAGACTACAATCGGTCATCAAAACATTAGTAGGGCCACATCAAACGTGTGGCATGAAGGGGAGGAGCATTTACACAAATATTCATGTTGTACGCAGTATTCTTGAATCGTGTGACATGGATTTCAGGCGAGTAGCAATGCTACAGATAGACTTCGAAAAAGCCTTTGATAAGGTTTGCCATGACATTTTGTTTAAAATACTGAAACACGTCGGCATTGGTAAAGTCATTTTTGAAGGGGTTAAAATGGCATATCATAACTCGACCACCAAAATAATCGTTAATAAAAAACTAACAGATAGCGTTCACGTCCGTTCGTCGGTACGACAAGGATGTGCACTGTCATCCTTGCTTTTCTCTTTGTACATCGAACCCTTATGTGCCAAAATTAACAATAGTGATCTAATCAGAGGGTACGTTTTGGAGTCCAGTGACGTGAAAGTACTTGCTTATGCGGACGATGTCGCTTTTTTCTGCGTTGATCGCGAAAGTGTTTGTAATGCTTTGAGCATCACGCAGGAATTCTGTGATAAAACTGGCAGTTCGGTGAATTTTAAAAAATGCGTTGGTCTTTGGCATGGTGTTTGGCCAGCAGCACCAAGTGTTTACGAGCGGGTGTCTTGGTCAACGAAGCCTACGCGTTATCTCGGCATCCCTTTTGAGCATTACCGAGAAAATACGGCCTACTGGAACGAGAGAGCACACGATGTGCGCGAGCAAACGGAAAGATGGGGAGGTAGGAACATGTCCATATTTGCCCGTGCAACTGTCTGTAATGTATTTTTTGTATCGAAATTATGGTACGTTATGCAGGCATTGTATTGTTCTAGGTTAAATGTGCAAAAATTACATCGTATATTTGCAGTGTTTGTATGGCAGTCCCAGTTCGAAAGGACGAGTCGGAGCAATATTTTTAGACGGCTAGAAGGGGGTGGACTTGCACTGCCCCACTTATTTATTCGCCAACTTGTATCACGTTTTTCCTTTCTAAGAGACCAGTCTCACCCTTTTGTACGTGCTTTCTTGCAGATTAAGTTGGTCAATGCTTTACCTGATTTTGTTGTGTCCACAGTTCAAGGATCACGTACTAATGTCAGTTGTTTCTTGCGTGAAGTGGTTTTTGCTTACCGATTCTTGACTGCTCGTTTTTCTCGCGATTACTTGTCTTCAGTAACCCGCAAAAAATTGTCCAGAGATTTAACAGAATCCTTGTTTGCCGAGCCTCTGTATAGGACCCGATTCCGTGCTGGCCCAGGTCAGGATGTTTTAAAAAGAGTTAAAAAAATGACAGTACCGGGAGGGGTAAAAACCTTTTTTTACAAGCTGCACACAGAAACACTACCGGTTAAAACGTGGATGCAAAGCAAGGATATTTATCTGCCATGGGGTGCCGATTGCTTCTTGTGCAAGAAGCCCGAAAGTGTAGAACACGTTTTCTTGGATTGTTGGGATGCCGTCTTTTTTTGGGACGTCCTCCAACGAACTCTTAAAAAAGACCTTCCTCTAACATCCCACGGCATTCGGTACTTATCTGTCATGCCTGAAACTGTACCGTATGACTTGTTTTTTCTCCTGGGGCTGCACGGAATCTGGAGGAGCCGCATGGCTGTTAGGAATGCAGATGTGGATGCACGTTCAGTGTGCTCCTATTTCGTGGAAAATATTTGTAGATTACGCGAAGTTTTCGTTAAGCAAGGTTGTGACGATGACTTGCTGTCAGTAATGCATGAACTTACTGTAATGAAAGTGCACAAATAGCTGCCAGCTGAAAGTATGGCAGTGATGTTTGAGACAATCAACCGTCTTGGTTGACCTCTCCTTTATTTCTTTGTAAGTGTTATGCCTTGGGCAATAAAGAAAAAAAAAAAAGCGTCCGTGGCTTGGTCGGTAGAGCGTCGCGCTGCGGCCGCAAAGTCCGCGGATCGAAACCTGGCGCCGGATGCTGTTTCTTTATAGAGGAGCACTGCGGACGCCGACGCCGCCGCCGACGCCGGCGGTGGATGGTTTGGGGTCGCTTATAAAGTGCATTCGCACTTAAAATGAAAACGTGGCGTTAAACAGTCGTGGACGATGACAAGATAGGACGCCTATAAGCGCCCGTATCTGCCGTATCTTGTGTTCGTCGAAGTACGTTTTGTTTTTTCTTTTCGTCGGCTACAAATTTCGCGGCGGCATATTACCCGCTGAGTCATACGTCCTTCGACTGCGGCATGAGCAACGCCAGGTGCAATCACGCATTGCCTGCTGTTTCACTGTACACAGCTACCACAGAAACGGGGGGATTTCAGCATCCTTGTAGCTCGTAAACGTGTGAATGCATAGTGAAGAAAGCAAGTCCCAAAAACCGCTTAAGAATCCAGTTATCATGCCAAGCCCAAGCCAAAAAGGATGTCTTCCCACGAACCCCCACGACGACATGGCTTACGAGGCGCAGTTTCCTCTCTAGTATACCTACTAAGAAACTCTATGGCCAGAAGGTTTGCATGCTGGGCTAGTTGTAAAGACATTCTTGGATGAAACCAGCGCGAACTTAAACAAAGACAAAGGAAGTGGAACGCAAGTTGTATCAACGTGCGTTTGAGAGAGCATAACTTGTCATTAAAGGGCGCCCATCATCCCAACTTTCTTCACATTTGTACTAAGTGCCGCGGATGTAAACCTTATTCTTCCGCCACTGACATATTCTTTAGACAGCGTTAACAAACACCCCGCTTAATTATGGAAGCGTTCCACATAGCAGAAAGAGTAGACAAGTGTGTCAGCCAAGCAAGCGTGTGTCTTCATCCCAAAGAGATTCCATATCCACGTGGGCCTTGACTGTAGCCGGTGTCTATCAAGTTGCCTTACTACCGTGGCTTTTGTAAACTTGCTTTGCTCATGCGCAGTGTTTATTGTTTTGTGTTAAGTGTTTATATTCACCCTTCTTGATATTAAACTTCATGCAGTTTTTAGACCAGAGGCTGTCCTTGCGTTCCACTTCTTTTGTCTTTGTTTAAGTTCGCGCTGGTTTCATCCAAGAAGAAAGAATAAGCCCATCTTTCTCCTGCCGCCTATCTCTCCCCGCCATCGGGCTGCTGCTCCGTGCCGGGCGCCTGCGGAGGGTGGTGTGGTTTGACCTCTAGCTCTCAAGGTCAAAACTGGTCACCCCGCGAAGAGTGCCCTAGGCAGCATGGTGTAGCTTTCGCTGCAAATATCCCGGGGTAAACGGTGGACTCGATCAGCGCAAGACAGGAGCGGTTGGAGGCCAATGGAAGCCTTCTGTCCTGCAGTGGACCTGAGTAGGCTGCTGCTTCTCCTGCTGATGATGATGAGGATGAGGATGACGCTCTTGTACGAAAGCACTGCAGCCATGACGCTCTCTTAAGGTATACGAAACTGAGTTATCGAGGAACGCAAGCAAGATGCACCCTGAAATTTTAAGTGTTTTGTAATTTATCTTCTAATAAACCTGAAGCATGGATTTACGATGGCATGTTGTTACAGCACAGTGGCTTGGTTGCGTGCGTATTTTAAAGCTCGCCTTGGTTTCATTTTCACAGAGAGAAAGAGAATAATCTTTGTTTATCGAGCAGATGCTAATGTTACAATCTTCGACCCGTGGAAGGCAACCCTAGGATTCTTTGACTTCGATTAAAATCTTCTCCCTCCCATGTTTCAAACAAACAGAAGAAAAACTTGTGTTGAAAGCTTTAAATCGAAACAGAAGAGACTGAAGAATTCCTTTTAAAGTGCTAGAGAAAGCCTAATTTTCGTATTAGGCTAACTAACCTGATTTACCCTGACAAACCTCGCACTGGCTACAGCATTACTTAATGAGGTTTTACTCGTATTGACAGCAATCATTTGGCCCTACTATAAATTTTCCCATGTGAGTGAGGAAAAGTGGTGCGCCAAACTTTCTTGCCCCCAGACCACGGCCGAGACACATTCATACAGTACCGAATAAATTCATGATTATAACAATCATATGCGTGCATTCTCTATAAAAAGCATAAGATGCCCCCACTCCACTATAATCAAGTTTAACGCTGAAACTTTGCCATTCTCTGTCAATATGTTACCTGAGGTGTCTACCTGGAGCTAGCGCACCCGCTGCTTTAGCTCCTTAGTACTAAGACCCCCCTTACGCATTTAGACAATGTTTCCTTGTCTGTCTAGTCTTCTGCGCAGCGCGCTTAACCAATGGGGAGGCGCGCGTACGTGGTACTGTAGAAAAATTCGTAATTTTAAGGACGTATTCTACGAAAAAAAAAAAACCGACGCTTTATCGGTCTCTCAGTACGGAGATCTTATTCTTGTTCCTGCTATTTGGGAGTAGCTATAGTACTAATTGTTTCGCTTTAATGCCCATCATATTCGTGCATCTAACGCTCGTTAGTTGCTTATAAAGGCTAAAAATCAGACAGTCAACATAACGTTTAAAATCAGACAGAAAAAATCAGACAGTCCATCAGGCTATATTGGGGCTTCGCGAGTGGGCGCTTGCTTTTTTAGGAATAACCGCAAACGTCTGGCATTTTGGTTAACACAACTAACCTTTTTTTAGTGACAAGCCTCTTTTTGTTTGTGCGTTTTAGGCAGCATTATCTGCTTGAAATGTACACGGTCTGTGACCCGATCGGACCTTAGGTGGCGTCATGCATGAGAACCTATTGCTGGATGGCATATTCATTCGCGATCCATGTTGCAGGCTTCAGCCATGAATGAACTGTCAAACACAATTTTGTTTTACGATTGAACATCCTCCTAAAATAGAAAAAGAATCAATCGCAAAAAAAAGGTAATTAAAAAATCTACCATCCTTTCCTAAGAGAGGTGAGGGAAGCGCGAAAACGACGATTTTTTCGCACTAACAAGACGCACCTAATCTACGAGCGATGTAAATGTGTACCTATACGTTATTTATGAGATAAAGATACATTAGTGTACTCGTACTTCATGATAAATGCGTGTATTGTCTTATCCAGAACCACTCCTTTTTTTTTCGATTTTCAGCTGACCTTTTTAACACAATAGAATACCGGTTAATTTTTATGTAATTTGTTTCGGGATACTTTTTATAGTTCACGGGTTAGAGCCGATTTCTGTAATGATACTCCCTCCGTAGATGGCTATGCTTCCCTGCAGAACAGGAAATGTGGTGAAGCTAACTGACAAAAACCAAGCTTACAAAGGTACTTTGAAAGTTGGCTTCCCCTCTGAACATAACCACATTGCTTAAAAGGCATTTTTCAGGAGCAATTTAAGCCGTCTTGTATCAAAATATGAATGCCCTCGGATTTTTTTTATATATTTTTATAAGAACTTTTCAGTCGATGCATCAGTCGGGGAAATGCATCAGTTTTCTAACAGGACGCGATGGGTCGCACTAAAGATGTTTTCGCTTTAAAAGAAATTCAGTGTCCTTCCTCTCTTTGAAGAAGGATGACCAGCGAAGCTGTGATGCTGACCCTCAACGTGAGCGACAACATGCTTTTGCCTGAGCGCAGTCCAAGGAGTGCACAAAACAAAATACGCTTGTTTGCAATTTGCTATTGGGCATACTTCCTAGCTGATTACCTAAATAAACTTGGACGGACTAGAGTTTTATTCCACCGGACAAACATGGGCTCTTCGTTTCCCTCCTGTTGAAGACATTGTATTGGCAGCAGACGGTAATTCCACAATATTTACAACTTCACTGTGGAGTATGTAATTTTGAAACGTAAATTAAATTTCGCGTAATAGTAGAGCCGTCTAGGTGGCTAATCATCATATAATTGAGTTTGGGATAGTTTCTATGAAACAGGCGTTATAGCCGCTTTCTGTGATCATACTCCCTCCGTAGACGGGCATGCTTCACTGCGCAGCACACAATATGGAACGCCCAGCTTACAATTAAAGGCCAATTAAAGTCGTTTTCACCTCTAAGCACATATTAATTGCTGGGAAGACACTGTTATCAGGGGCAATATAACCGTGTGATATCAGAATATGACGGCCATAGGGCGTTTTTATCGCTTTTTATGATTTTTTTCTTACGTTGAAGGTGTGCCGCACAGTTTTAAGATTACACGGATTTCAGTGGGCGTGCGATGTGGTGCTGCGCCCGCGTGGTTTCCTTGTCTACATCGCCTTGTAGTCGCAGACGGTCTGCTGGATCCTAGCCATTGACAGCTTCACTGTAGTGGCCTTGCCAGCAGTTCGCACAGGGTGCCGAATGAGGTAAGGCCGGCCCTGCTGTGGGTGCGATGATTTTGCAGCGCTTGCTCGCAAATCACCTACATTGGTTGGTTCCAGCAGGCCTTGGGATGAAAAGAAATTGACACGAAAACTCACATTGATTATACTGCGCAACATTTTCTTGTACACTAAAGCTTTATTATATATGCACAAATTTGTTAAAAGTAACCAGTATTATTAAAAATAACATCGACTTGCAATATTACCATGATACCCTGGTTATATTTAATAACGCCTACAACACTTGCGAACACTTTCGCTACAATTGCTCTGACAAGCACTAGAATCGTACCATGTCAACTCACACGTTTAGTAAATTTCTATGGCTAGCTTTACCCGCTGCTTCGCACTTCGCGCATACGAATAGGAACACCCTATAGAGCCACTGAAAAAATCCTCGGTGTTTCTTTGCCTTTTGGTGCGAATTAGTTCGTCGGGCTTCTTTACTGTTATATCCTGTTGGCGTCTCTTCCTTCGCTTCCGCTCCTTCGTCTTTTTGTGCTGCATACTTCAGCAAGCAGACTAGCGACACTTCACACAACAGCTTTCCGAAAATCAGACTTCACCGTGGCTGTTCTGTTGCCGTGCCTCACCTTCTCCCCTCCCGCGGCACGCTCTAGTAGCACCATAGAGTTTCTTTATGAAACTCTATGACTAGCCTAACTTATGTTCTGCCGCTAATGGAGATATGCTGTTGTAGCACTGAGGCAGGGCATTCGGGTACTATTCTGGAGACCCGAGTTGAATATACCACCCTAATTGAAATGTGTTTTTATTTACGTTTTACAACAGCGGCCATTTCCTGTACCGGGTAGTAACAACTACAACGCAACAACGACGGTTTTTTTTTTTTTTTTCGCACTATGGTGCACTGAAGTAGTTCGCCTTAATATTATATTTAGTGGCTCAGCATCAATGACACCATCGGCCGCCTCCGACTCTGGTTCCGCGCGCGCGTGCAGGCAATGGTGGCGCTATCTGACGGCAAACGTCCTAACCTCGTCGCGAAGAAAAGTAGTGGTTGCCTAGATGGGGGCGCCACCATTTGCAGGCCCGTAGCGATTGCGAAAACGCGGGAGTTCTCCAAGGTGGGCTTCGCGCGCTTGATTTGGGGCTTGAAACACGAGCACATGCGCAACGGAATAAAACTCAAGAATGCTGTTGCTGGCCTTCATAGACGAAGTGTTTGTAGGTAAATCAGGCATGCCCGTCGCACTTTCTTAAGAATGCGTCATAGACGTCTGGACCTACAATAATCGTTCCTACGCGGGTAGATTCAACTTCTACTTTGGTGAAAGCCCATAGAAAGCTATCACACTAAGAAATTAGGGTGGAATATAATAGTGAATCAATGGAAGCAAATGTTACGGCAAAAGCGAAGGTGTTCAAGCCATTAGCAAGTGTTGTGAAACAACGAACTCTGCTTGGAACGCCATGATTTCAATAAATGTCACCTTTGTTATTGCAGTTGTGAGCCGTAGACGCAGGACCAAAACAACGCATATTATGAAACCTGTCTAGTCCGGCCGACGTCATCGCACTCATCCAACCGTACTGAATTCAATCATGTCATGCCTTTAACGCAAGTAGACCCTCTCTAATATGGTGCGCGCAAGACGCCCAAGCATCTCCGGTTATTCCAACACAATATATATGTACCGAAAATTAAAACTCACATGGCTGACTAATGTTTATCCACAACACCTTTTGCCACAACGCTAGTAAAAACATATAATACTAAAGGGAGGGGGGGAAACAAATAATACAATTACGAAAAAAGCGAGTCCAAGTATGAAGGGTCCTTGAACTGAAATAGGGCTCGAACGGCTTCGGCTTCAAATCAAAATCAGCATTTTGATTTTTCTTGCTTAACCAACACTCCTACAACACCAATAGAGAGATTCTACGAAAATGAAAAATATACATCCGAGAGGCAACATGAGACTTCGCCTGGCGGCCCTTGTGCCCGTCGACGAAACAAGTCGCAGGGTACGCACGCGCCTTATTTAATCGAAAGATCGCCACCAAAAGCCCGGGGAACGACAGCGCAGGGTGCACAATATTCACGCCACTGCTCTGTCATGTTAGGCACATTAAAAATTGTATGCTATATTGCTCCAACAACCCCTACTTTGTAGCTACGTCGTGCCCCACGACCTAAAGTGCCGCAATTTCCTTAGCTTGTACTTTAAGTCGCTCGAACTTGGTCTAATGCCACAAGCGTTACTTTTGCTTTCTGGAGATGTCGAGCTAAACACGACCCACCCAAACCAGACCTTTCTTCTATCGTTACTGCCATCGAGCAATTGGAAGCAACACTCTTGACCATTTCCACCGATGTACCGGCCCAGATAAAGGCCGCCCAGAGCAGCCATGAACAGCTGCTTTACACCCTTACAGAACGAATTGCTGCGCTGGAATCTCCTCAGAATTATTAGTTGTGGGGTTTAACGCGCCTGCGTTATGAGGCGCACCGTAGTTGAGGGCTCCGGATTAACTTTGACTATCTGGGGATCTTTAGCGCGCGCCTAGATCTAGACACAAGGGCGTTTTCGCTTTTCTCCGCCATCAGAGAAGCAGCCACCGCGGCCGGGATCAAGCCCGCGACCTTGGGCTCGGCAGCACAATGCCTTAGCCACTGAGCCACCGCGGCGGGTGAATATCTTCATAATGAACAACATACGCTTACCGAAACTAACGAGGCACTCAGTATTAATCAGGAAATCGAATCCCTTAAAGCCGCGCACACTGATGCCAACAATCAAATGCGCCGAAACAACGTTCCTTTATTTTTTTTTTTTTTGGACTTGACGTCTCAGTAGATGAAACGCGAAAAGACTCGGAACAATCGACTATTACATTTTGCGACTTCCATTCCAATATAAAACTGGAGCCAATCAGAACTGAGCGTGCGCATCTCCTATAGGAACATTTTCAGAGGCTAAAATACTTTCAATTGTAATAAACCTCAGCCATTTCAAAACCAAACAGAATATATTGAACAGTGGCCCTAAATTGAAAGGTACCACATTCGCAATTAGTGAAGACTTCGCCCCCGCCACGGGCCTTGCGCACTTAAATCTGGCGCAAAATCATCCGGCGTCAAAATTGCGCGTTCAAACTTCGTGTTGACGAGTTATTACTCGTAGGCAAAAAGGGCTGTTTCTACGACGCATGATCAGGCAACATCAAGGAGCGCAGCAACTCGTGTGACGACGTGTTAGCAAACCAAGATCACGAATCGCCTCCGAACTCATCCCAAAGCACCCCATGACAAGCCCCAAATCGCCCGCTCCTGCGTGCCGCGCATTACCATCCTGCATGCATCATTCCTAAATTTTAACATTGCTTTTACTAACATTCGACGTACCGAAACGCCATTAACTCCGCAGCTTTATCGAAAACATCAACGATGCCATAATAATACTGACAGAAACTTGACTTCATGAGAACATAAGCGATAATAAAGTGTTTCCCTCCAACCTAAATTTCACTGTTTATCGACGTGACCATAATATCCGGAGAGGCGGAGGCGTTCTCATAGCATTCCGGTGTAGCTTTTCATCTTCGATCAAATGCACTGATGACCACATGGAACTAACGTGGGTATGGGTATCCAATGCCACTCTGAAACTAATTCTCGCTGTTTGCTACAGGGCACCGGGCAGCCTTACCAGTTTTGGCAGTCTTTTCCGATATTCTCTGACAGCAGTTCAAAGTAAATGTCCTGATGCACCCACCTTTATATTTGGCGACTTCAACTGCCCACAAATGAGCTAGCCCTTACCCTCAGTGACAGACAGGTCTTCTAACGATGCTGAACAATTTCTAGAAATAGCACTAGATTTCAAACTTCACCAGCCCGTAACATGTCCTACCAGAGGCAACAACACACTTGGCCTGCTGCTAACCTCCTGCCCGGGTGACATTAAGTCAATAACCACCCTTTCTGGTCTTACGTATTTGCATTGCTTCCCCACTCAAAAAGAAATTACGCACAACGCAACTGATCGCAGATTACAAAAGAGTAGACTTCAATGCTATCAATGACGAACTCGCTCTTTTTTTCGATAACTTCCGAGATTTGTATTTAACCCAGTTCATTAATGCCAACTGGGAACTTCACAAGACTTCGCTACTTAATCTAAAAATGGACACATTCCAGCAATCCTTATAAAATCCGACTCCAACAATGAATGGTTTACAAAACGCCTGAAATGCCTCCATAACCGCGAAAAATGCCTGAACAGAACAGCAAAGCACACTGTAACAACTCGATAGCTTGGGAACGCTACCACACATTCACTAAACAATATATTCAAGAACTATCAACAGCAAAACAAAACATTTTCTCCAAAAATCTGTTACCCATTCTTCAGACAAACCCAAACAAGTAATGGCTCATCCTATCACCCAAGTCCCAACACAGCCGCGTAGCTCTTATAAACTCGGATTGTGTAGCAATCGACGCGAACGAATGCGTCACGGCCCTAAACGACCACTTTTCCTCTATATTTTCTTCCGCCACTAACACTGCCGCCGTGATACCGCTAGACCCTAGCCCTACCGAGATGCCTGACATTATTTCGAGGCCTTAGGGAATACCTAACCTAATAAAAGCTCCTAAACTTTCATCTTCAGCCGGCTGCGATCAGATTAACAGCTAACTACTACAAAATACCTTACTGCGATCTCGTCAAATTTTAAACCAGTATTTACAGAGTCCCTTGACACCGGGTAAGTACCGGATGACTGAAAAAAAAGCCCAGGTTCTAATTTTTAAATCGAGCAACCCTAGCTGCAATGCCAGCTAATCATCGACCTATCTCTCTGACTATCATCTCATCTAAGCTTCTCGAAAACATTATATGCTCAAACTTAGTGACCCATCTAGGTTCTGTCAACTTCTTTTACCCACCCAAACATGACTTTCAATTTTTTTTTCTCGTGTGAATCCCAATTACCTGACTTCACACATGACCCACTACAATACATGGACGCCCATCTTCAGACTGATGCCGTCTTCTAAATTCTCTAAGGCATTCGACCGCGTTCGTCGCAACCTCCTGCTCCAAAAAACTTTCAAACCTTGGAGTTCCCTCTAACATAATTTCCTAGCTTAAACATTTGCTTATCAATCGAGAACAATTTACAACAGCCAATGGTCATCATTCTTCCCCCACTAATGTAACCTCGCGTGTCCCACCGGGTGCGTGTCTCTCCCCAGTGCTTTTCCTAATTTACATTAGCAACCTACCAAATATTTTAACAAGACTGTTCACAGACGATTCCGTCATTTATACCGCCATCCGCAACACTGAAGACCACATAACTCTTCATCAAGACCTCAACCAAACTGCAACAGGTGTGATAAATTATTAAACACTGACAAATGCAAACTAGTGTCATTCATGCCTAAAAGAAGAGTAACACCGTTCCCCCACAAAATTAACTCGCCCCTTATTGCCCCTGCAGCATCCTACAAATACCTCGAAGTCCACCTAGAATTGTGGGTGTTCATCTCTATATCATGGACACGTACAAACCATTCGCTCAGATGCGGCGCGCACACTCGGCTATATGCGTCGGAATCTGAAGCTTAATTGAATCTACGGACAACAAGAAACCAGCACACATAACATTTGTGCGACCTCAGCTGGAATATATAATAAATTTGGCATCCATAACAAGCATACCTCACTCAGAAATTAGAGGCCATACCGGATCGTGCCGCCCGCTTCGTCTGCTCACAGTACTCCCCCAGCATCAGCGTTACCGCACTAAAGAAATCTTCAAACCCGCCCTCACGAGAGTCACGCCGCGTCATATCACGCCTCTGCCTTCTCCATGTGTTTTATTATCACCCAATCCAGACACCCTCTCTTAAAACCGCCACACCGTACATCGTCCCGTATCAGCCACAGCAACGCCATATACCAAGATTTCACAGCCGCACTTCGTTAATACTGACTCATTCTTTCCTCAAGCACTAACCCTCTGGAACAATCTGCCCAATACCATAGCCTCTAGCCGCGACCACAAACTTTTCCGCGACAAATTAATCCCCCTTATTCTATAGTGCGTACCTTGTAAATGTGTTCTTGTAATTTTGATGCTGTTGTATTGTTTGTACTTTTTGAGTGTATCTCTCTATACTCCAATTTTGTGTTGCCCTTATGTTGTACCTTTGTTGTACCTTTGTTGTACCTTTTTAATTTGTTTGTTTTGTAAACTTGTTTGTTTGTAAACTTGTTGTACCTTTTTCATTTGTTTGTTTTTCTGTTTTTTAACCGCAAAGCTGTCCAGCAAAAAATAATTTTTAGTGTCCGCATTTAAAAATGCTAAGAAATTGCCGAGCGCGTGCGCGTGAGCGCGGACATAGCGGTGACCGCCAGGCAGTTAATACAACTAAGAAAATGCCATGCGCTCGTATGTGCGTGCCTCCCGACAACCGCCCAGCGTCCCATGCACACGTTTGTCAAGCCACGCATATTAACTTAGGGAGATTCGCCAAGATTGGGGCGACCGTCCGGCAGTTAAAAAAACCAAGAAAATGCCGTGCGCTCGGTGTGCTTGCCTCGCGGCGAGCGCCCAGAGACCCCGGCGCACGTTTGTCAAGCCAAGCATTTCCACTTAAGGAGATCGGTCAAGATTGGCCAAGAAGAATCTCCAGCGTTCACCGTAACAGTGGCAGCACTTTCTCGGAACGAGAAAGACCCCAAGCGGTCGCCGTAATCCTAGCAATTAACACTTGCTCGGAACGAGAAAGACACGTCATAGCGTCATAGAAAGACACGCCCAAGGTGATGTCCAATGATTACCATTTAAAAAAAAAGAAAGAAGCTCACACTTATAGCAACAATGATGGAGTAAAGGTCGTCGCGGCAGCGAAGAGGCTGCAATCGCGGGACTTAAACCTTCGTGGTAATCATTAAGGTTGCATACAGCTTCGCTACCTTCAAGTCTTACGCGTTAGTGTGAGCTTCCTTCATTTTTTTACTTTGTTTTCTTAAAGCTGTATAATACGCGTCTTTACGCCACACCCCCTCCCCCCCCCCCTTTTTTTTTTGTAATGCCCTCGGGTGTTGACGTGGAAATAAATTAAATGAAATGGAACAAGGCGCGGCAAGTGTACCGATCAAGAAAATCGCAATAACAGCGCGAACAAGAACAGGAACAAAGAACACGAATGCAGGCTGGCAAAAATATAACGTTTTATAACAATGTATACAACATCAGAAATAGGTTTTTCCTCGATAAATACTCGCCGCGGTGGCTCAGTGGCTGAGGTGCTGCGATGCTGAGCCCAAGGACGTGGGTTCAATCCCGGCCGCGGCGGCTGCTTTTCTGATGGAGGCGAAAAGTGAAAAAAAAACCCGTGTGTTAAGATTTCGGCGCACGTTAAAGATCCCCAGTTGGTCAAAATGATTCCGGAGCCTTCCAGTGCGGCGCGCCTCATATCGCAGGTGTAGCTTTGGCGCTTGAACCCCATTATCTTGATCTCCTAGCTACAAACGAGCGCCCTTGAAAATGGGTCTATTCGATTCAGCCTGCACCTCTTGAACCAGTTCACAGCGGTGCAAAGTACCAGCCCTGCACTTTTTTTCGTCTGCTTCTGCACCTCCTCGGCAGGGAGTGCAGGCAAAGCCATGAACTCGTCCTGCACCCGTCGGCACCACCGGTGAATCGAACGGCGCGGTTCAGGTGAAACGAACGGCGAAGTGCCGCACCGCCTGAACTGATTCACGTGGTGCAGGTGAAACGAATAGACGCAATAGACCCAGGGCGCGTTTTGTCGTCTATTTTGTTCAACAAAAAAGAACAGCACTTACCTGCTCATTAAAAAAAAAAAATCAATTTTCGCCTATGGGAAAATTGAGGCCATCTTGGCTATTTTCCAATGGACCATTTTTGAACCAACCTGGAATGGCGGCGCCACCTGGGGCATGCAGAACGAAACGCACAGTGCTGGCTCCAAATGCGGTGGCAGACCAAAAACCGTCGCTAGCTTAGCAGGATAACGACTAATTACATAAGAGTTGATACTAATCGTAACATTTTCCTGTGGTTCATTGTTACCAATACCAATAAAAGTCATTTTTTCTTATCTGCTTTCGGTTCATCTATTGTCTACTGTGTCATTTTTTGCCCCCGAATTCCCTTATTTCGTCACTACATCGAGTTATCGGCCATCCCCTTCTTCTAGATCCGTTTCTCGGCATCCACTATGTTTCCCCGGTGGTCCACCGGTTGTCACTTCGTCTCACTGCATGGCCTGCCCAAGTCCATTTCTTATTCTTTATTTGAACTTTGATAATATCTACTCTAGTTTGTTCGCTGATCCAGGTAGCTCGTTTCCCGTCCTTGAGTGTTACTCCTGACGTTATTCGTTCCACGGCCCATTAGGCGACCTAAGTTTGCTTTCAAGTTGTCTAGTAAGGCGCCAAGTTTCCGCTCCATATGTCATCACCGGCAGCATGCATTGTTTGTATATTATTCTTTTGAGCGATAGGGGTCGCTTGCATTTCTTTATTTGGGAGGGTTTGCCGAAAGCACTCCAGCCCATAACTATTCTGCGCGCGCGGGAGGCCCTCGAGCGCCAGCGGCCGACAGCACTATCTCCTCGGAGGCTGGGTGCGAGTAGGTAGCGAGCGCCGGGTGGCCGTCCAGCGTGACGTTTAGGCCGCGTCTTTTTGCCGGACAATAAAGATGTTGTTTCTCTCTCTCTATCTGCGCCGAATTTCTCTCTCGTGAGTGGGGTCAGTTCTGGCAACCTGCTCGAGATATACTCTTCTACTTGTTCTATCGTTTCGTTACAGAGGCTGACCACGGCGCTTTCGGCATGTTTATTCGTCATCATTTTAGATTTTTCATACATATCTTTAGTCCCACGGCCTTGCTTTCTGGTGGTAGTTTCTCAAGCATGTTTTGCAGGTGTCCTGCAGTCTCACTTGGCGAGACTATGTCGTCTGCAAATCTCAAATGGCTCAAGTATTCTCCATTTATCCGTAATTCTGTTTTTCTAGACAAGCTTCCTGAATACCCTCTCCAGACATGCTGTGAATGGTTTTTGCGAGATGGTATCTCCCTGTCTAGCGCCCTTTCGGATCGGGAACTTGTCGCTTTGCTGGTTAAGAATTATCCTGCCCGATCATACTTGGTATATATCGTCTAGAAATCCTGCACAGTTCCCTCGTTTTCCTGGTTTTTGAATGCGTCCAGCACAGTTGCGGTGTGTACTGAATCAAACGCTATTTTATAGTCTATAAATGCCATGTAAAGGGGTTTGGTGTAATCTTCGGACTTTTCTATTACTTGATTGATGACATGAATGTGATCTATTGTTGAGTATCTTTTCCTAAACCCAGCCTTCTGTCTGGCTTGTTGGGAATCTTGGCTGTCGCTAATGCGGTTAACTATTACTTTGGTAAACAGCATGTATACAACTCAGAGTAGGCTTGTGGGTCTGTAATTCTTAAGGTCTTTGTTATCTCCCCTTTTATGAATCACAATCACGTTGGTGTTCTTCCAAGCGATGTGTACTTTTTGAGTCCTTACGTACTTTGAAAATAGTGCAGCAAGCTTAGCTTTTCCAGTGCAATATCTCCTCCCTCCTTTAAAAAATCTACGGTTATGCCGTGGTCACCTGCAGCTTTTCCTGGTTCCATGCCCTTGAGAGCCTTTTCAACTTCGTCTATGGTTATTAGTGAGACTTCGCAAGCTGAGCTTGTATACTCAGGAATTGCTTGTATACTCAGGAATATACTGAGGAATTGAACGGTGTTGTTCCCTTCTTCACTGCTGCTTCGACGACCTCGTAGAAATGTTCTACACCCTCATCATCGTAGTTAGCTGTTGGCGCATAGGCTTGTACTATCTTTAACCTGTACCACTTCTTTAGCTTGATCAACACGCCTGCTACTCTCTCTTTATGGCTGAAGAATTCCTCAACGTTCCCTGCTTTTACTCTGTGCATAGAAAAGCATCAATAGAAGTGCAGTAAACCGTTAAATATTGCTGTTCAGTATTTGCGAAAGCAAAATTAATTTATTTGGATTGCGCACCCCGATAAACTTTAAGGCGGAAAGATAATGTCAGAGAGGAGGTAGAGCGGCAGCTCCGTCAGGTTTCCCGGCACGAAGAAGGAGCGAGGGCGGGCAGCATTCAGGATAGGTTGATTTCATCCTCCGCCCTTTTGTCGCAAATCACTTGCCGGCAGCAGTGCGGGTAGGAACCCTTGAGTGAGATGAAACGGCAGCGCTCGTCGCAGTGCGGGCAGCTCACCGTTGGACACCTGCGGGCCGTGCGGTGCAGAGGCAATGAGCAAAGTTTCCACGCCCGCTGTATTGGCCCGTCTAGTGGCATTTGAAACATGTGGAAGCTGAAGCCACGTATGCAACATTAAGAAACCCAGTCTACGAGCATTTCGAGCTACCCTGCAGCGGCATTGCACAAATTATGGGATGTTGCACTTTTTGTGCGCCAATGGAAATGTTTTCTCAACTTTGACACCTGGTACAGTGGTGTGCAGTATATGTACCCTGAAGAGCAAACGTATCACCATGTGGCTCCTTCCACAGACCTGGAAGAGGTTCAGACAGCCACAGCTCTACTGGAGCGCAGCGAAATTCGAATCATTCTTGTTTTGGCGCCAGTATGTGCACCGTACATCAAGCAGAGATCCGAGGAGAACTAGACTCAGCCTCAGACTCTACACGAGGTGTCCAACCGGTCGTTAGTAAAGTGCTTTTTGAATAGCCCGTCCAGCGCCTCACAAGTGCACGTGGCCATAATTACCGCTCGCCAATGCTCGCTAACGCTACTCCATAACGGCGTCTTGATCTTGCGGCTTTTGGGCGGCTCCTCGTTCTCGTATGGCGCGGCGAGCATCACGTGCATTGGCACCATAACGGGCATCCGGAAGCATCGGCGCACCTACGTCTGGACTCCAGGAAGTCGCCCGGAATGTGCAGCCACAGCGGGCGGAGCAGTTTAGCGGAAATCAAGCTGCTAGCGAACGTGTTTGGCAGATTTGCGTTGACGAACTTAATTAACTTCCCACCGTCTGTTTTAAAGCGAAGCTTTATTTGCCTCTCTCGCGGCCTTTATAGGTGCTGCTGCTGGTGATGCTCTTCCCTGGCCCAATACTCCGCTGGGTGCCCGGCGGTTCCTCCTCCCCCGCCGCTCCGATGGGATGGAGAGGAGCGTCCTGAGGTTCTCACGAAACCACCAGATTGCGCGCTTGTCTCTGTGAATGCCGCACGTGCCCACCCGTCAGAAAAGTTGCGCGTAAACGTACGCGCAGCGCACTGGACATTCAGGCCCGAAAAAAAGAATTCACGCAGAGCAGGGAGGTCTTCGCTAACGGCGAAAAGTGGCGCAGACCGATAATTTCTTCTAAGTATGCTGGCAAGAAGGCGTGAGTCAAGGAAACAACACGTGGCGGCAATGAAAGACAACGAGCGCCGTGAGAACTGCGCCCAGGAGCGACGAGCCAACATATCAATGCCACACGCAGTGTCGTTTCAAACCAGTTTTGCGATGACATCCGTGTAATCATTTCAAAAAGCGCTACTTGAACTCTATTGTAGTTCTGAACTCTAATAGCCGTATTCTGGGTCTTTCCTTCACTCCATATGCTTCCTCGACTCGGCTGAGTGGAGCTTAGCGGAATGCTTTTACATGTGAAAATTGCTTTCAAGGATCTCCTCGACTGGAGGATGGAGTGGAGGAGGAATTCAGAATACGGGGCTGACATTTAGGACGATATAAAAATTACTGAAAGCTTCGCTTTACGTCGATTCACACATATGCGTGGATTCTTTGTCGACGCGACCTGACAGACGCACGCACTTTTGGTCAGGGCCTCGCGCAAGACAGCGTCGCTGCAAAAATGCGGACTGCAGACAATTTCATGGAAGAACTTCTTTATTTGTAAATCAAATTCATGACTGAACTGCAGTAGTTATCCTGACTGAAATGATTCCATCAAACTACAGTGCTCACCGCAACTTATATCCTATCCTCAACTACCTCGTCCTTAATGACCTTCGAAACCCGTCGTCTGCTAGTCGCGGGTACTTGCTAGAGGGATGTAAACACCCGGATAAGCGCACGAAGCAGGCTTTTTCGTCCCCGAGCCCTTTGTGTGCACGGCGGCATTATAACCTCGTAGCTCGATGGGTGCGATTATAAACGGCCGCGACCAGCACTGCGCGAACGGCGCATCATGGAAGGAAAGGCACCCGCATCTCAAGGTTAAGATACTCGCGCTAGCCACCAGACAGCGAGCGCAAACTTGTAGTTGTAAGAATGCAATACCCAAGAGGGCTTTGTTGTATGCTGGAGAATGGGAAAAAAACGCGTCAACGAAGGTTTGAGTGGAGAGCGCTTAAACTTTGACTAGTAAACAGTTAGGTGTTGCGCTTCGTCCTGTTTTCTAGCCTTTCTCGTCCTTCTTAAAAGTTTAAGCGCTCTCCACTCAAGCTATGCAGCACCAACTAGCGCCTGCAACCGTCATGTTCACGTCAACGAAGGTGTTTGAAGGGAAGCAAGGAATTCTCAAGGTTGGCTTTTTTACAGCACAAGGTATACGATACTTTCCGGAGGGACTTTGTGTTGACAACATGCCATAAAACTGTGACGCTTAAACTGTGCCATAAAACTGTGACGCGAGAGCAGGAAGACCGCTAGCATTTTTGCTTGTTTTGCAGAATATCGGTGCGAGAAAAAAAAAAAACCTTGATATGCTTGCGCGCGCACATCGCAGATTTCTTTAACTGTATCCTTGGGTGCCATAGTGGCGCATTGGTGCTTGCGGTGCTCTATTGAGAAAACAAGAAAGCATCCTTCGCTGTATCAAAACTCTGCGTGAACTGACCGTTTGAAAAGCACCATCTTATTTCGCACGTCGCAGATGACCATCTCGCAGGGGTTGCGGAACGTAAAGTTGGCTCCGTTGGGAAAGAGCAGGTGGCGGTAGACGCACGATCCTGCATCGTGCAAAACTGTGGTTAATCCGTCGCAACGCTGAGCTGCAAATAAATACTTTTAGAAGCAGGAACTCTGCGCGTTTCAGACAAACAGTAACGCCCCGATTTCATCCAGTTGGTACCACATTATTGCTATATGCATTCACGCCGTACCAACTGCACAAATTCGGTGTGTCATTGCCTCCATGTGGCATAGTAACTCCCATGTCTGTATGGGCTGATGTGGGAGTGGCCATACCCAATGTTACTTGTCTATGCACGTGCCAATGTTTATTTTCTGGTTCGGTACGGACGCATCCGGAGCCATTCCAACATTCGTCTTTGTACTCAATATGTTGAGAATATGCACCGAGCTAACTTTTGTTCTCCTTGAAGCTAAGCTGGCTTTCTTGCTCGTATCCAAGAAGAATTCTTCCCTTCTTTGTGCTTGGCGCGCGAACAGCATATGAAGGAACAGTAAAGGGGCACCGATAGAAGAATAGCGCGCATCGAGGCATACAGGGTGTTGCAATATTATCTGAACCACGATAAAACTGTTCTTCTGTTAAACTGGCAGCTTGCTGCGGTCACGCCGCTTCGCTGGAGAAAGCGTGTTTTGTTTTCTTGGTGGTATAAGTGACGCCAGCGTTCCATGACGTCCGTTCACCGGTCACGGCTAAAATAACCTATCGGCGTGCCACTAGTCGATTTCGGCGTTGAGTAAATGGGACTAGGAAATGCCATTGGTATGCATGATTTGAGCATAAACCCCCATCGCGAATTGTCGAGTAAGCGCTCAAGCCGCTCTGCCGATTAAGCAGCTTAAGCCGACTTTAACCCCTTCAAAGTCGGATTCCAACAACAGACGCATGCGCTGCTGGGAATATTGATTGATTAATTGATTTAACGTGCCGACGCAACGCAGGCGATGAGGCGCGCCGTAGTGGAGGGCTCCGGATTAATTTTGACCACCTGGGGATCTTTAACGTGCGCCGAAATCTCGAGCACACGGGCGTTTTTGCTTTTCGCCTCCATCAGAAAAGCGGCAGCCGCGGCCGGGAATCGAACCCACGACCTTGTGCTATGCGCTGCTGGGAATAAATTTGTCAGGTGCAATATATGCCGTTTGAAAGCAAGGTATGAAGGCCCTAGGACCTTTTGTTGAATAATTACATGAGGCTTTAGGTATCCCTTTAATAACACGCGTTATACCGCGATCCTCTAAATTCGTCTTCACTATAATACACAGAAGGTTTACTGGAAATACATTGCTAGAGGTATCACAAGGGAGCATATATGAAGTCCTTATACAAGGTTTTTCAGTGAATACTTTAAGTAACCTTTAAAAAATAGGCTTTCGGAGATAAAATTCTTTTTCTTGGGCGAAGTTATGAGGGTCCCTGGCGGGTGAAATATATATTCGAGGGTATATATCCCGCCACGATGAAATAAACCTTGTTGTTGCTAGTCAGCGCCTTGTCTTGTCAATCTTTCCTTCGTCCCGTTTAAGCGCTGTTATTCTCTGTCAAGTATGTACCAACAATCCCGCACTTTTGCAATAAAACAAGTTCCAATTGCTAATTAGGGTAACAATTAACCAGTACTTGTTAATTAACTTTTCAATGATTGCAGTTAGGCGTGTGATTCTAATGTAAAAATTGTAGAGCGTCATCAGTCGACCCTATATCCAACGTTAAATTTGCGGAAATGTAATTGCCCACAGAACTATGGGCGGAGTACGTCCATCCTCCGGACGTGTGCATACGGAGCTCGGCGGCTGCATTGTGCCGGACGTTTGGGAGTCTTCAATATCGAAGAAGAGCGCGATGTTGTCAACTTTATCGTGTAGGATCGATCCCTCGACGTTCAAACTATATTGCACCATGCAAGCAGCATGTTTCCCAATTGTGCTCGTGCATCGCATTTAGCGTTTGTTTCACACCGGGGCAGAAAACTTGTTGCTTCTTTCGAAGTTCCTCTTGCTGACCCACAACAGTCATGAACGTTGACACCGGCAAACATGGCTCGCGTGCAAAACCCACCCGCTTTCTCTCCCGTTTCTGTTTGAATTTGCGTGAAATTTCCACTTTTTCCTTTTATACTGACAGCCTTGCATTTCCTCGACATTGCCACAAAGCTGGCAGCACCACAGCGCACAGAAAGAAGGCAGCCAGAGGGGAGCAGAAAAATAGCCTCAGAATCACAGGATGACCACCCGACACAGCAACAAGGCAGAAAGAAAACAAAAACAGTGCGGGAAGCACGGAGCATGGCGAGCAGTCAGGAAGAAGTCGTGCTTGCCGAGAGCATTCCGCAATCTCTCCCTCGATTATGATACGTTTCGCTAGATGGCGCGGTGCATCGCCTGACGTGTCATCCTCATTGTGCGGAGCGATGTTTTTTGCCGCAAAGTATACCGAAAACTAAGCGTAAGATTTCTAGAAATGTCGGTCAAGATCCCCTTTCGTGGTCGCGGTGGCGTTATCCGATTTTCGGCAAAAATGTGAGCGTATTAAACGCACGAAAATGCCTTACTTCTTGGGGAAGTTGGCCGAGAATAATAAAAAAAAACGTCTAAGGCTGAGAGAGAGAGATAGAGAGGGGTGGGGGGTGGGGGAGAGAACTATTTAATGTGGGCTGGAGCGGCCAGCTCTGCTAGCGGCAGTGCTTGCTACGCCAGATGGGGGTGATTACAATGCAGTGAAGTGAATGTGAGAGATCGGGAAAGCAGCAATATAGAGAAAACAAAAGTTAAATAAAAGATGGCACGCAATGAAATGCAAGGAAAAAGCTCTAAATAAAGTTAAGTAAAAAAAAATAGAACGAATGGAGCCCATGAAGCGCAGAGCGCCTAACAAGACAAAGGAGTCAAAGCGTACATGACGACGCAAACGCGTACAGATGTAGCCATGAGCACAATGAAAGAATTACAAAATTTTGCCTAGTCCAGAATCTCGCAAAAAATGCAGCAGAATTTTTGTGCCTAAAGATGAGTCATTGTTGTTGGATCCAAGAAAGTGACACAAATGAAGGCTTGCTCCACGTCATACACGAGACAGGCAGCTAGCCGCTGTTACTCGCGCAGCGGAAAATCGCGGGCATATACACAAGTGCTCGGTAGTCTCGCGCACAGCGCACGTGGGGCACAGTACCAGGGGTGAATCCTTCCACCCTATTTCGAACTTGAAGCTTCGGGTGTAAGCCACGTTGAGACGCAAACGATGCAGTACACCTTCAGACGCTTTGGTTAGGTCGGGTGGAACACGGAATTTACAGAGGGTGTCAATTCCATGCAGAGGTGGATATCCGCTGCGAGGGTGCTGCCACTTCAACATTTGCTCACTCCAACCAGTTCGATATATAAGGGTACAACCATCCTCTCGAGAAAAAGGAAGCTGAGTCGTGTTGCGCAGAGAGTGGCCAGCGCTGGCGGCTGCGTCAGATATAGTATTTCCTTCTATTCCAGAATTTCCAGGCAGCCATTGAAGCACGATGTGATGGCTCGCGCGCACTACCGCTGTGTGTATTTCGCTGATTTCAAAACGTATTATGCCGAATCGTATCAACGAGATTCCACTGCACACAGTTTTACAGGGACACATGAAGACTTATGCAATCGTTTAACAAAAGGCCCCAAGGCCTTCCTACTTTGACATCAAACTGCACATATGGCGTCCAGAAAAGTGTCTTCCCAGCAATGCATGCGCCCGTGATAGAGGACCCGACTTTACAGGGGGTCGACGGAGCGCGTTCAGCATTTCTCCGAGAATTCCCACCTGTGGATAGTTTCTGCAAATTTCCTGATGAGACGAAAGCCGTTTTGCCACAACATTCACTTTTCTGGTATAGCTGCCCCGCCTACGGCTGCAGCAGACAGGTTTTTCATGAGGCCCGAAGTGTGGCAATTACGCTGCCGTTTTAAAAGTGGCTCAGGCAATGTTGGGACGTCATATCATGCAACTGCTTTTAGTTAGTAAAAACGTCTGGTTCTAAGCACAGAGTCGTTTTATACGAGACTGCATATATTTTTACCTCCATTTCGGTGCTTTCAGGGGTGGTGCGCAACGCTAGTCGGCGTTACACCACACTTGCTTTGGGACTAAATGGAAACTGGCCTTTCTGCGCATGCCCTTTTTCGCGCCCGATGTGTATGAGGGGGGGAACGTATGACGTTTAGGCCACTTGCGTGCATTACTAAGCGCGCATGCCCAGTCTAGACCTGCCATGTGTACACGTGCGTGCCTCGGCAAATGGTACTGG
Organism: Haemaphysalis longicornis; assembly: GCF_048455015.1. NCBI lineage: Eukaryota > Metazoa > Arthropoda > Arachnida > Ixodida > Ixodidae > Haemaphysalis > Haemaphysalis longicornis. Next base: position 349,247,913 of record NW_027526203.1, on the reverse strand, counting down.
CGACGGGCACTTGCTGAATAGTCGGCTGGCTCGTTACGCTGCAGCAGGCTCACTAGATAATCAGAAGGCTCAGTGCGCGCTCACCCTATGGCTGGCTAAATGCACGGATGTGGTATTCGTGAAAGAGATCCGCAATAGGGACACTCAGGTTTAGCTATCCACCCCAACACCGAACACCGAACCCCAACGAACATCTATGCAGACATCCAAAACTCCCGCATATAACTTCCGCTCAGCCCCTTGCTCCACGAGATATCCGACCTCTTTAAAACCGGCCGAACCAACAACCTAGGAAGCAGATGCTTCGAACCTTGGTCTCTGAACACGAAGGGATGTGAGGCACTGAGCGTTCACGCGCAGCGCAACGCGAGTAAATAATCACGGAGATTCTGGCATCTCCAGCTGAAAGGCACAAACACAGAGTGCAACACCCACAACCCGAGGTTCCAGGGGATACCATACTATGCGAAAGAACAGCGCGGGGCGTTTCCTGCTTCACAGAGATGTCTAAACCAAAGACACTTCTCTAATGTGCATTTAAACAAAAACCGAACATCACCTCACTTGAAAATCAAATAAAGAAATACCGGGACCAGCCAAATGCATTCACTGCGGAGCTTATTTCCAAACGCCTCCCAAACTCCCGAAAGTAAGCGAATGACTGAAGAATCACCTCAAATTTTTAGATGCGAACGCATCTCATTCACTCGCCTTGTCCCTGCATCCATCCGGCGTTGTCGGCGTCCACCCCTCCCCCATTCTCCTCGCCGCGCCAGCTGCGCTCTCCGCCGCCCACCCCCTCTCCTCTCCGATAGCGAACACTCTCTCGCGAGGGGCATTGGATTGGATTGGCTTGGCTTGGCTTCGATTGGATTGGATTGGATTTGATTTGGATTGGATTGGATTAGAGTGGATTGTGTTGGATTGTGTTGCGTCATAGCCGCGGCAGACGCACTGGCGCCGCCGCGTCCCCTCACCGTTATGCGCGCTAAAAAAACCACTCAAGCACTGCAGCAAGACAAATGGAGAAATCAAACCACCACGCCGGAACGCACGCCGATCAACGAACGCCCGCGCAGCTCCCCTGCCGTGGTTTGAACCGTGGCGACACCGACCGGAGCGGGCGGAAACTATAATGGCAAACTGTTCGCATGGCGACGCAGTGAAACATCCCCCTCGAGAGGGGCACGATCAAATGCAGAGCATTTCCGGGGGCGCACGACGTTAAGTAGTTTGCGTTACGTTAATGTTGTTGCACTTGTGGCAACTGCTGACGAGAGAGCGCTCGTCAGCAGTAATTTGAATGAGTCAAGGATATAAGGCGCGTTCGTAGCCTCCCATTCTGTGTCGGCTTTGTGGCGCAGTGGGTAGAGCACCATGTACATTGCGTTCCGCCCGCAGGGTCGAGGGATCGAAACCAGGCGCCGGATAGTATTTTTTTATATAGTGTAGGGGGAGGGGTGCGGACTACGACTACGGACGCCTACGGACGTCAACGCGGGTGACATCGTGAGTTACTGAAATGCTCTGCATTTCAGTAAGCACGCGAGAGGCAGGAAGATGGTGAAACGTGAAATATGCCGTGAACCCCCTGCCGCGGCTATGACGCAACGTGGCGCGGCTATGACGCAACACAATCCACTTTAATCCAATCCAATCCAAATCCAAACCAATCCAATCCAAGCCAAGCCAAGCCAATCCAAGCCAATCCAATCGAATCCAATCCAATGACAGACCGACGGGGAGCGATGCGGACTACGACTACGGACGTCAACGCGGGTGACATCGTGAGTTACTGAAATGCTCTGCATTTAAAATACAGGGATGCGCCAAATGTGTTCACTGAGGAGCGTAACAAACATAGAAAACCTCTTATCGTCATACCCCGACCACTCGATAGACTCTAAATGACCATGGTCTTGCGAACCCACACGCACAATGCCTACCTTTCCAACTCACCACCTACTTCGTGAAAAGACGGGTGAGCTGATCTTGGGGCGGAAGACGAGCTCAAACTAACCGACCACTCGGAGAGTCGCCCTTCGATACAAGCGCCCTACACTAACGAAGCAGCTCATTCAATGGGGTCTCACCCGCCGCGGTGGCATGTGGCTAAGGCGTTGCGCTGCTGAGCACGAAGTCGCGGGTTCGATTCCCTGCCGCGGTGACCGCTTTTATGATGGAGGCGAAAAGCAAAAACGCCCGTGTGTTCGAGATTTCGGCGCACGTTAAAGATCCCCAGGTGGTCGAAATTAATCCGGAGCCCTACACTACGGCGCGCCTCACCGCCTACGTTGAGTCGGCGCGTTAAACACTACAATCAATGGGGTCTCATTCATTCATTTGTTCGCCAATTCCTACGACATGCTGCGTCCTTTCCTTTCACGCGCAGCTGGGAGTGTGCTTTCGTGGCCATGAAGGAAATCCGCTGTTGGCGCACTGCCTGCACTTCGCTAAGACGAGAGCTGGACGCATGCTACCATACCTGTGAGGGATAAGGGAATCGGTGTGCTCAGGCCTGCGCATCGTAGTCGTCTGGTGCGCACTATCATAGTCACGGGTATCTAAAACAAGCGAAGATACCGAAGCTTTGAAATGCGCGCTCATACAAGGTGCTTAAAAAGTGGCAATCTTTTTTCCTTCACTACGTGTAGGATCTGTTTTACATATACAGATTGTTGTATTTTGAGCAGTATTCATTAAGAATACGAGTAGATGACCTGGCGTTATGAACTACATTGCGTTTTTTGAAGCCCATCAGTGCCGTTTTTTTTAAAGGCTGTGAAGACAAAATGCAACTCTGTTCAGTGTGAAAGAATTAGCCTTTGGTAACTAACTCAGCTCCATTCAAGCTACGAAAGGTTTTTACACGAAAAAAACGCAAGAAATATTGACGAATGTTCAAATTGGGCACTACAGTTACGCATAATGATCGAGTGGTGCAATATGATCTAGCACTAAAAAGTTGACAGTGTGTTAGCTGCACGTTATCATGCAAATCATGCCATCAAACAGAAGAAGCGTCCACTCTACGATTGCCCAGTCAGGTTTCTTGGTGGTATATATGTGAGCGGCCGTTAATCGCGCAAGCAGTATTCTGTGACATCATAGAAAAATCGCAGGAAAATGGCTGGGGAGTCACCACTGCTCCATATATGTTTTCTTTAATATATCGAATATTCATTTGAAATCTGCAAGAAAATTGGTATCCTTGTTATCGGGACAAAGCAGTCTTTTTAATAAGCCAAACTAGTGTTTTGTCTTCACGGTCCTTTTAGGAAACAATAAAGTGCTAAAGCAAATTGGCGTGTATCAGTAGGGTACGCTGCCAACTATACAGGTGTATAGGCGCGTCCATAGAGATAACACGGCAGCGCGTGGAGCACTCCGAAGTTCGCCACCAGCGGCGCAGCAAGAAGCACTACAAAACCGTAGCAGGCCGCAGGCGGTTAGCTCCACCTCTGGCGATGATTTTGCACTGCTGCAATATTCCCTCGGCGCTAGTCGCGACACTACTCGTGACACAATCCGTGACATTACTCGACACGGTTACCTGTAACAGTGGCCGCACTTGTACCCCTTGCGGGAGCAACTGTTGGTTGACAAGCCGGAAAATGTCGAAAGCCCGAAAACGCGCCCATTGCTGCCCCATACATTTTTGGACCACCTCGGACCATCTGAAACTGTAAATAGTTAGAGGGACTGGCAGGCCATGTTTAAATGTTTTCTGAGAAGAACGCAATAGGGCTAGAACCTGACAGTAAAAAATAAGCATCTCTGACAACTTTTGTTCAATGCATATACCTAAACAAGCATAAACTTCAGCTATTACACCGAACAAACTTCGCCACTGCTGCATGCGGGAAACTTCTTCAGCTGTGATTTTGGTCAAATATCTTGCGTCGTTGTAAAAACGCAGACTAAAGACTTATACCCGTTAAAAGCTAGCACCCCGTCCTACCGGCAGCGTGCAAAAGTCACAGGCTGTCAGCGCACTCGAGTGCGCGACTCAGCCGGCCGTCAGCTTTGAACCTGGCTAGCCCCCATATTCTCTACCCACTCTCCTGCGTGGCGGCAGGGCATAGCGTCTTTGGGTTTTTCGGCACTAGGTCGGTTCGCTGGGTGATGGCCCCTTTTACGTCGTGAAAAACAGAAGCAAAACTAGAGAGGAAAATGCTAAAGTTAAGTCATAATTCTTAAACAAACAAGGCATCGTTTGTGCTAACAAGCAAAACCAGGGCAAAAGTGCTCTGACAGATGTGATGTTTCAGTTATGACAAAACGTTATGGCCTCTTTAAACGTTAGGTCCTATTTCGTTTGGCGTGGGCAAACTTGGTTTTCTCCTGATTGCTGGCCATGCGGGTGGCAGTTCCGAATCTAGATTCCAGTGCGCCTTTCGCGTCGTTCATTAAAACGAGGTGCTGCTTCTTTTCTGCGTGCGCGGTGGTTGAGAAACAGACGTACGAAAGCGTATGACCTCTCAAGAGACATTAGACATGCAGGGCTAATGCAACCAGCGAAAACCCCTATTTTGTTAACATTAAGAAACCATAAGAATAGCTTTGTTGTAGCCCATTCACATGAAGTGTGGCCATTTGAAATTTCGTTTTCAAATACGGCAAACAAGAAAGAAAAAGAGAAAAAGAAATAGCGATATAGAAAGAATAGGAGCAATAAATATATAAATAAAAGGGGAAAGGAAGGAAGAAAGAAATGAGGAAAGCGAGAATTGTGTTTGACAGTTCCTGCTTTGCAACATGGCCTGTTAGCGTACATTGTTGCAGAATTTATAATAGACGTGATGTCTGTAGATTCCGAAAATTTGGAAGAATCGGTTAGGATGACAGTGACGTGATCTGATAAAGAGAACATTCCGGTATCTCAACCTGACCTGATTGACAAATTTCCTGAAGCTGTGAGAAGTTGGGTTTTGAAGATGATATTGGATTGCGAAACCTTTCTAAGGGACCCATCTCATTCCAAAGAATATTTCAGGCCTGCCAAACTCTACAGCTTTGTTTTAGGTGCTGCAACCCGCTGAAGCAACGCAACCTCTTCAACTGCCACACATATTTCGTAAGCGGCGCTCAGTCCTAATCACAAGCAAAGAGAAGGTGCGTTCTGACCTATTTTCTTGACTTTTTTTAGTGCTTGTCTTGTACTTACGAAAATTGTTGGGAGGAAAATATTACTATAGAATCCACCCGGGAAGGATATGGTATGCATAATGCAGCGCTGTCTTTTTTTTTCTCATAAAAAATAGTTGCATGTAGCTTTAGGTTCACCCCACAAGGAGACCTATACTGGTGCAATGCGCTAATGTAAATGCAAGTAGGGTCTAGTTGGCTAGAATTCACCCTAGAATCCACCCGGGAAGGATATAGTATGCATAATGCAGCGCTGTTTTTTTTTTTTTTTTTTTCATAAAAACACTTGTATGTAGCTTTAGGTTCTACGCACAAGGAGACCAATACTGGCGCCATGCGCTAATGTAAATGCAAGTAGGGTCTAGTTGGCTGGCGAAAAGCAACGTACAAACGGTTGACTGCCACTATACCTCCATTAGCCGGCGTAAAGAAAGCCACCAGAGAAAGCAGGAGCCGAGGGTACCTGAGACGAAAGTCCACTCGGACTCCTCGCTGGCCACAGCGAACAGCGCCCACCCGCCCACCGCCATTAGGACGCAGGCATAAAGAGTGGGCCGCGGTGAAAACATCTTCCACTTTGTCTTCTGCTGCCTGCAGCGCTCTGAGCATTGGAGAAGCGATTCCGAGCGTGTTTGTGAGATCGTCATGCCCCGAAGCAAGCTTTCGCAGCTAAAACGAAATTGTTTATGAGTAGGTTGGCGTTATCGGGGCCCTGTACACTGGCAACCAGACGGATGTATCCTAGTATGGAGGTTTTGTGTGGCCCTCTTACCCTTTTACCCATGGTTATATTACTTAGGTTATGGCAATACATTTTTGAGCGAATATTATCCTATATGGCGAATTCCATAGAGAGAACAGGAGCAGCGGCGTCGTATAGTGAGGAATAGTTGGCAGAACACTTCGGAGCACTTGGGAGCACGGCCACTCCACCTGCCAATGGATACTGCACGCACCCGGAGAGCAGGTGGGAGAGGGGAAAACGACGAGTGAAGAGGCCTTTAGAAATATCACCACGCTTGGAAGGAGAACGACCCCCTTCCGCGTCTGAGTAGCTTGACACCGTCTTCCTAACATATGCCTCCACCTTCGGCCTTTGTTCCGGCATCGAAAACAGGTGGTGAAACGCTGCTGCGCACACTTCGTCGTCATCGTCGCTGCTGCTACTGGTGGTACTGCTTGAACTTGACTCTCACGTTGAGCTCCAGCAGCTCTCGCTGCTGTCGTTCTCTAGTTCGTCAAGCACTTCGGCAAGGCGACGACGGTTTGCTGCCTCCGTCTTTAGTGCATCTAACGACAGGCAAGGTGAACTAGAACCTACCGCGACGACGTAAAAATCGTTCCTGCCGGAGCACCAAACACGCTTGGCCACCGCCATTTCCTCCCTACCACCACGCTCGCCGGGCCGCGACAACTCGCGCCGAGCAAAAACAAACACACACACGAAAACAGGGGATATGTCCTTAAGAGTCATGCGACATCCTTCGTACTGTGCCCACACCGCATTTCAAGCGGGAGCAGATCGGACTGCTCCCGGCTGCTCTCGGCGCAGCGAAAGGGATCTCGCTCTACCACTGGATGACAGTGCTCCTAATCCTGTTCAACCACTCAAACACGCCGGATTAGAAGAGAGCACTTTCAGCGTGTTTTGGGTTTCACCATAGATTTAATACTACTGACTGGTTTCATGGTAGGAAGGAGCCAAATGGTGCAGCAGACGAGCAGAAAATGTGAAAGCGCGTTTTCTGATCGTCTGCTAGCTCATTTGGCTCGTTCCTAGGTGCATTTTTTGATTGTCTGCTGCACCATTCGGCTCCTTCCTTCCGGGAATCTCAAATGTGCGTTTCGCTCTGAATACCCCAGTCGGCGCCGTCGTTCCAAGATCAACTTGCGCTGGCTCGCGCGTCCAAATCAGCCGCCATTTTCCGATAGGCAAAAATCGTTTTTATTTATTTTCAGAATAACCAGGTAAGTACCGCCGTTGTTCCCGGTGTCAAACAAAATAGACCACAAAATGCGACCTTCGTGTGACATTTGAGCGCGAACAGAGCACCGGTTCGCTCAGGAAAAATTTTTAAAGTGTTCCAATGATCGTCGCAGCACCCTATATATTTATTGTTCACAAGAATTTAGAATGATCCTAAATCACTGTAGACTTTGCACCTAATGCTTATAACGGAGTGTTTCGACTTGATCAACTCACGCCGTTTAGCGCGACGTCCAATATAAGAGCATCAACCGAAGTGTTCCAGGTGAACTCCCGATCTCAACTCGTTCGCGATCTTGTACGAAATCTTGTACGTCCATTATAAAAATGTGCCAGTGAATTCGTTTATGCAGGACATCTTCTAACACTTTGTTTTAACTGTTGCCTGGCATTTTCGTTCAAAATAGGGTGGGTGGGGGAAGGAACAAGGGCTTTTTATGATCCCTCACTCTTCGCAACTGAGATGGGAAGACTGAAGAAACAGCGGAGCTACTAGCGTTAACTTGGCTTTGATTAGGTCTGCCCCTTTCTTAAGGGAAAGATGTTTAAAAAGCGAAGCGTTCTTTATAGAAACTGATCCAAATCACATTCCATAGTCCACCCATTTAAAGTCCGAAGTCTAAGCTGCAACATTCCGAAACAAAAGTTCACTTCAACTCACCTAAACTCCCAAACCCCAAAAAAATGCTGTACACTCCGAATGCGATGATGGCGCGATCAGATAGACGCGATTCTGCTTCCGGCCACCACAGTGAACGGACGCAGGATGCAGGGCTCCTCAGGAGCGGTTAATGCGGCCGTGCCCGGCCGCGGTAACAGGTTTTTGCTCAGGACGATTGTTATCAAGTTTCGTTGCCGACATTGCCTACAGGACGTATTGTTTTTAATACCGTTTTTTTGCCCGGTGACATGCGTGCGCGCCTGTATCGCGTTGAAGATTTCCGCGATACTTTGGCTCGGCTGGAATTGCTCCCTGAGGTGCTTGCCTTGGGAGCGTTCCAAATGAGTCACGTATGGGCGGTGACGTTCAAGTCAGAGCTAGGCGTCAAGAAGATCTTGGAAGCAAAGGAGCTTCACGTCAAAGGTCGACACTGCCTCGTCATCGACCCTGCCAACCAGGACCTGTGGCTGAAGCTCCACTGGCTGCTTCACAACGTGACCGAGGACAACGTACGAGTTGCGCTGGCTCCCTACGGGAGGGTCAGCGAAGTTTCACGGGAGCGCTGGCGGGTACAAGGCGTCCACGACAAGGGCTCGACGACGCGGTCCGTGACCCTCAAGCTCAACGCGGGCGTGAGGGCTGAGGACCTGCCCCACCAGCTCCGTGTCGCAGGCGAGCAGGCGCTCGTGGTCGTGCCTGGCAGGGCCCCGCAGTGCCTTCGCTGCTCTGGCACGGGGCACATGAGGCGCGACTGCAAGGTGCCGCGCTGCACTCTCTGCCGCAGCTTCGGTCACGAAGCGAACGAGTGCGTGCGGACGTACGCGAAGGTGGCCGGACCGGTGGGGGATGTGGACCGAACGGAGAACATCATGGACGAGGAGGAGACGGAGGCGGCTGCAGCAGGGAGCGGAGGAGACCCGGTGACGGAGGACGCGCCGCCTGAAAAGAGCGCTGAGGTGAAGGAGTCGGTCGCCGTCGTAGTGCTACCTGCTCAAAGTGCCAACGAAGGAGGCCAGCTGACTTACGACGGCGACGGTGAGAGCCCGGTGAGCGTGGCGGGTCAGTTTCCGGCGTTGAAAACTCCCGCCCCCCAACAGGGCATCGACTTAAAAACTGGCGACCAGGACCAGTCTGTGGCCAAGCGGCCGCGTCAAGACAGTGTCGGGCAACGAGGAGGGGGGGACGGCTCCGTAGCGGTGGGGTCGGTGAGTGTGAGACCTACGTCGCGGCGCTCGAGCTTCAAGCCGAAGCTTAACACGCCCTACGACAGAGGACCCACGGCAACAAAGAATTCGTAAGAACGCCATCCTTGCCTTCGTTTTCGGACTGCTAAAAGTATTTTTAAATTGTCTTTGTGTGTCGTTGAAAAGCAAGAAAAGTGCAGGGCGTGTTCTAGTGATGGGCTTAAAGGAGCCATGAAGACAAAATACAAGTTGGGTTTATTAGAAAGACTGCTTAGTCTCGATAACAATGATACCAATATCACCGCAATCTTCGAACAAATAACGGAGATATTAAAGAAAACGTGTGAAGCAGTCGCGACCCCCTAGCTAATTTCCCGCAACTTTTCTATGACGTTACGGAACCTTGTTTGTGCGATGGGAGGCCGCCTAACTGACCTGTCGCGACGACACATGACTGGACGTATGTAATGGGGCCTCTAGGTCCATTTGACCGCATCACTTGAATGCTAACGTGCAGTTAACGCACTGAAAATTTTGTTTTATTGTTGGCCCGTATGACGTCATTCTTGCTCATAACACGTCACTGTGGCGCAAAATTTGAAAGTTTTTAAATCGTTCTTGCTTTTTTTGTTAAAAAAACGTCTTTTGTGGCTGTAATGGAGCTGATTGAGATACTGAATCCTAGTTCTTTCAAATTAAACGAAGTTGTATTTTCTCTTCATGGCTCCTTTAAGCTCGTTAGTTGTATTACGTGGGTTTTTGGTTCTGTGTCGGGTGTCGCAGGGTTTTCTTTGCGGTCATTGCGCGTTTTTTTTTTTTTTTGGGGGGGGGGGTGTGTTGAGGGTCGAAGAGTTCTTCCTTCGTGCCAGGGTTGGGGTTTGGGGTGTTTTGTATGTACGAGCGTCAAGTGAAGCTCTCTCAACGGGCTCAAGTTGGAACGGTTTTTTTTTTCATGGGGGGGGGGGGGGTGTTTTCGTCGTTTTACGGTATTGTGTTTTTTTTTATTTTCAAATGTACTAGCGTAAATGCTTTGGGGTCTGTTTGTTTTCTCTCTTAACCTGGCGTATTTAAACACGCCAATCCGTATTGCCCCGCTTAACGTCAGAGGTCTTGCTGACAGGAGACGGCAGAATCAGTTGTATCGTTTAGTGACCGAACCTGGATATAGTGGCGGTACAAGAAACGAAGGTTGAGAGAGAGGAGCAGACAGATCGTATGGTGCGCCCGTTTGCGTCGAGGTACGACATGTGCGTTGCTCACGCGGTGGGGATGTCTGCGGGCGTTGACCTGTGGGTTCAAAGGAGTTTGGGGGCAACCCTAGAGACCGTCACCGCGTCCGAGTGTGGGCGTTTTGTTGGGTGCGATTTTGTTTTATCGTCAAGCGAATGGCGCGTGATCTGTGTGTACGCGCCCACAAAGGCAGCGGAAAGGAAGGGTTTTTTTGAGGATGTTCGCGGGTTTTGCGATACGGAGAGGCTCGTTATTTTACTTGGCGACTTTAATTGCGTATGTTCCGCGCAAGACAAAAGTAGCTCGACAAAGTTCCGCGATGCGAGTACGATAGTTTTAACTAATATCGTCGCTGACTTCGCACTGGAAGATGTGGGTGATAGCCTTGGCAGTAGCGGTACCGTTCGCTATACACACTTCCAGGGCAGCAGTCATGCGCGTCTCGACAGAGTGTATGTTTCGTCAGAGATTCTGCCGGAGTGTGATAGCTACCGAGTCTCCCCCGTCTCCTTCAGCGATCACTGCCTTGTGACCGTAACCGTTGGTAGAATGGCAAAACCAGGAAACGCGTTCTGTTGGGAGCTTTGGAAGTTTAATAACAAGCTGCTGCAAGATGAACATTTCATTGAGGCCGTTAACGCATGCACACGGAAGTTTTTCGGTGGAGAAGAGAACGTTAACTTTACTCTCAATTGGGAGCTCTTCAAACAAGAAGTTAAGTTAAAGGCCCTTGAAAGATCATCCGCAATCAAATACGACGAGAAGCAAAGAGAAGCCTGGTTACGAAGTACCCTGGACGTTTACGTTAAGGAAGAATGTGAATCACCCGGGGGGTTGAAGGATGACATTAGAGGATTAAAAGCGCAGCTAGAAGTAATAGATAACGAGAAGTATGAGAGTGCGCTTGTGCGCGTAAGAGCTGAAAGATTTTTGCACGGGGAAGCGCCGACTAAAAGAGCGTTCAGCACACGCACACGCACGCATGCACGCACGCACACACACACACACACACACACACACACACACACACACACACACACACACACACACACACACACACACACACACACACACACACACACACACACACACACACGCACACGCACACGCACACGCACACGCACACACACACACACACACACACACACACATACACACACACACACACGCACGCACGCACACACACAGGCAGACAGACAGATACTCATTGGAGGCCAGGCATTGTATGCCAAGTTCTCGCACTTTCCCCGTAACTAAAATGGGCGACTGGTTAAGGCATCACACTTTGATTTAGGAGATCAGTCGTTCGAAACCACGGAGGCCTAGTTTTCTTTTTAATTACCTGGTCCCTGGCCTCGTTGATCACCGAGGACGAGCCCCCAGGGTGAGGCGCGGGCATTGCACTTGGCTCGCGTTAACCCCTGCCACTGCACAAAATTGGGGAAGATGGGGCATGAAAATTGCTTAAGTCCGCTACAAAGCAAGAGAGGGCGCCACCGCAGCAGCAAGCACCCGAGTGCTCCTCCCACCGGCGATCTCCGGCGCCCAATCAGCGCGCGCCGTGGGGCAAGATAGAGACTTACAATCTCTGAACACACTTATACAGTGTATTCTTCTGTTTCTATATGCGACTGTTCCTCGCCCTTCTGTGAATCTACAAGTAGAGATCAAGCAAGCCTCAGTAGCAAGGCAGCGCACACACTGCAGCGCATGCACTGCGCAATCGCATGCACTGCGAATCACTCCGGGCATTCTTCAAGGTAAGCCTTGTTATGAACTGCCTCCCTGTTAATCAAAAATAGCTTGAAGAGTATGATAAGGTTCAGAAAAGTAAGCCTAGCAACACCCATCAACTCAGCGACAGGCAGGCGACTTCGGCGGACTCCGTTGTCTACTCGTCGGCTCTGTATCGTCGCGGTTTTCGCGGTGTCGCAGTACTACGCCGTCAAGAAGCGCGGAAAGCAACTTTCCAGGACGTACAACCGTGGCCTTAAAACTCCGGAAAGCGAAGTTTTTCGCTGCGCTCATTGGTCCCGCGGTGCGTCTTCATCGGGGAGGGTGGGAAGCGAGCTACAGTCCCGCGGAACGACGCCGTCAAGAAGCGCGGAAAGCAGCTTCCCAGTACGTACAACCGTAGCCTTAAAACTCCGGAAAGTGAGGGAAGCTTAGTTGTACTACTAGATGAGGTCTCGGACATTAAGTGGGATATTATAGGGTTAAGCGAAGCTTGGAAGACAGCTTCATGAAGGTCACTGGCATGCATATTCTGTGCTACATTGGACCCCAAGAGAGGAAAGAACACGGGTGGGATTTTTAATCCACAGAGAAAAAGCAGGAAACGTGGAGGAGTATTTTTAGCATTATCGAGAGAGTCGTGGCTGTTGTGATCAAGCTAAACAAGCGATACAGGCCAAAGATAGTACAGGCCTATGTGCCAACAGCCAGCTTTTATGACGAAGCTGTTGACAGCTTCTACGAAGACGTCGAATCAGCAATGGAGCGCAGTTCACAATTGTGATGGGGGACTTTAACTCATAGGTCGATAAGAAGTAAATGGGAGAAAGGTCAGTGGGACACTTCGGAGTAGGAAATCGCAATAGTCGAGGAGATACACTGGTGGGATTTTCAGAGAGAAATCACCTGAAGTTGATGAACACATTCTTCTACAAACGACTGAAGAGGAAATGCATATGAAATAGTCCCGATGGCACAACAAAATACGAAACTGGCTTCATTTTAAGTGACAACCCAGGTATCGTGCAAGACGTAGAGGTGCTAAGTAAGATTCATAGCAGTGATCATAGGATGGTTAGATGCAAGCTAAGGCTGAATCTCAAAAGAGAAAAAAGGAAACTCGTGAAAACTAAGAAACCCCGCATGGAGTCAGTCAGAGCCAGATCGCAGGAGTTCAAAATAACTCTTCAAAACAAATTCGCGCTTCTGAACGAGAATAATGAGGTCAGTGCAGACAGGCTAAATGACAACCTAACATCGGCACTCAGTGAATCAACAGCAGCTGTGGGAGAAGCAACATGTCGGGAACAAACTCGAAAACTAAGAAAACGAAGGAACTGATTACCAACCGTAAGAACATGAAATTGTCAAGTACGGTGGCTCGGACTGAATTAGCCGAGCTTTCGAAACTGATTAACAGAAGTAAACGACATTCGTGCATATAACACGGCAGTGATCGAGAAAACGCTGCAAATAGGGGATCTTGAAAGAAACTAAGAAAAGCTAGTCATCGGCAAAGACAGGATGTACGCACTCAGAGACGATTAGGGTAACATTACGCACAACTTGGACGAGATAATAAAGGTAGCAGGACGATTCTACACCAGGCTGTACGCCAGCGATACTAGACCAGGGGAAACTACTGAGAGTAATAGCTCAACTTGCGATGTCCCACTAGTAACTAAAGAGGAAGTTGGAAAGGCTCTCAAAGGCATGAAAATAGGAAAAGCTGCAGGTGACGATAACTCAACCGTAGATATTTTGAAGGAGGGAGGAGATATTGTACTAGAAAAGCTTGCTGTACTATTTTCGGAATGCTTGAAGACTTAAAAAGTGCCCATACCATGGAAAAACGCCAACGTTATTCTGATTCTATAGAAGGGGGATCCCAAAGACCTCAAGAATTACAGACCCATCAGCCTACTCTCAGTTGTTTACAAGCTCTTTACAAAAGTAATAGTTAGCCGCATAGGTGACAGCCCGGATACCCAACAACTCAGAGAGCAGGCTGGGTATAGGAACGGGTACTGAACCATAGATCATATCCATGTCGTATTTTTGAATTGTTATAATTTTCTTTCTATTTTTAATTTTTCAACAGTATTTTTCAATTTGCCGTGTTCTGGTTCATATATTCGTGATCCTTCCCATTTCATTTTTTTATGACTGTACGTATATATATGCCTTCTCAGAAACATACATAATGAACGCATACGTCAATATACAGGGTGTCCCAGCTATCATTCACCAAGATTTTAAAAAAGAGTAAAGGCGTAACTCGAAGGAAACCAGGTGCATATTGTTTGCAGTACTGTGAAGAATCGGAGAGTAATTTGTTCGTTAATGAGACTTAATTAACTAATTGTAATTATTTATCTAACTCGAGAAATACTGCCCTAATCACTAAAGTGTCAATGAGGCACTTGTAGGTAACCACGAGGGGCATCTAACTGCGGCATTTTCAGCGATGAACTAATTGTGTACAAAATTATTCTGACTGATAAAGGAAACCCGCGAAATATGAAAAATACCACGTGACGGCGCCTCCGCGCGCACCGTAAAGCAACGCCCTCAAACAGGCTGCCTCTGCGTTAGCCAGAATGAAATAGACAAAAGAAAGAAAGAAGAAATCGCGACCGAGTTTGTCCCTTATCTGCACACGCGTCCCGTGAATCTTGCTGCTGCTGCTCCTTCCATGCATGCAATTATCAAGGTGATGCGCTGTCTCTTCGGGCGGGTAACACGCGAAGCAGTTGCTTTCAATCAGCTTTGTTTGGGGACGCTGCTTTACAATGCGCGCGTAAGCGTCGTCACGTGGTATTTTTCATATTTCGCGGGCTTCCTTTATCAGTCAGAATAAATGTGTACGTAATTAGTTCGTCGCTGAAAATGCCGCAGTTAGATGCCCCTCGTGGTTACCTACAAGTGCCTCATTGACACTTTAGTGATTAGGACAGTATTTCTCGAGTTAGATAATTAATTACAATTAATTAAATAAGTCTCATTAACGAACAAATTACTCTCCGATTCTTCACAGTACTGCAAACATTATGCAGTAGGTTTTCTTCGAGTTACGCAATTTCTCTTTTTTTAAATCTTGGTGCATGATAGCTGGGACACCCTGTATAGGCACGGACGTATGTATATGCAGGTATGCACGCATACGTACCCGCCGTGGTGTCCCATAAGCTACTATAGACTGCGACCAGTTCCGTAGCGCGTGTGCCACTAACACAAAGCTGCGGCACGTTCTAGGCGCGTGCTGTGGAATAAAAAAAAAAAGAAAATCACCGCGCAAACGTATGCAGAGCCAGGCGGATATGCGGAAAGTGCCTCTGGTTAAAGCGGTTGAATTTGAACTCGCAGCGCGACTGAAAGAGCTCTGCTGCACACAACTGAACATTCAGCGTCGTTGCACTGCACATAAATGCTTTCGCACTCGAAAGCTGTAACATTTGCTTGCGTGTCCTTGGCGTTCTCTTTATTAACTTTGAAATAGGTCTCCCGTGCCCACTCCAAAGCTCAGTTGCTGCTTTCTTATAATGGATAGATCCTTGTCGACGGTACAAATTATGCAGAGATGGAAAAATACTTCTAAAAAGTAATTAAATTACATTACTCATTACTTTCCTGTCATTTCCTAAAATGTAATCAAATTACATTAGGAATTACAGGTGGCCGAACGTAATGACATTACATTACTATTACTTTTCAAAAGTAATGAAATTACTTTGAAATTGCTTTGAAACGCATGAAAAGGGAACGAAGAGGCACGAGAAAGGAGGCAGAGCTCTCATCGAAGCGTTGTTTCCTTCGCGTTCGTAGAATTCCAATGCCCAGAGGCTCTCTGGGCATTGGAACTCTATTTGGTCAACTTTTCTTGGTCAACTTTTTATGCCGTAAGAGAAGCGGACAGCCTATATCGTAGTTAAAAGTAATTGGGAAAGTAATGAGTAATTTCCATGAAATTACTGGCCCGAAGAAATTCATTAGATTACTAAATTACAAACTCTCAAAAGTAATTCATTAAATTACTCATTGCAGCAGAAAGTAATTTAATTACTGTAATTTTATTACTGCCAAGTCTGAAATGACGTGCTTTTTAGAGTTGGTTGCTACAGAGAAAATACCAGCGGCGCATGATGCGGCATTGATGCCCGCACTCACCATGGAGGCTTGCCTGTAAAGGGTGCTCCACAGCAAGTGTACTGATGCTGCGGTGAAGGTAGCAAAAGCAGCGTCTCTTGCAGGGACGCTGTTACACAGATTGGCGGAAATAATGACTATAGTTTATGGTATTTTTAATGATACTTTATTATTATTTATGCCGCAGGAAGAAGACACTAAAGACGGGCCAATGGCCGCATTAGCTTAGTGTAAACATCTGTCAACTCTGCCTCCAAACGAAAAGTGTTTAGGAGTAATCGTAGTGTAATTACGTCTCGAGAACAGTTCGTATTGAATTTTAATTTTATAAATAGGTTATGATCTAATGCACTTACTTTTTAAAAGTATTTTTGCTATCTTTGGTCCTGACTGAAGCATTTTGCTGCAACTGTTTTTTTTTTCAGCGTCGAGAGGAGCGAAATGATGAGTCCCTTTGGCCCGCTGCTGGGCCTCAGTGGCTACGGCGTTCGCTAAGCCCAAGTACCTCGCTTCAATCCGGGCCACTCCGACTGTTTTTCTGATGGAGGCGAAGAGCTAAAGCACCTCTATGTCGAGATTTGGGCACGCGTTAAAGATCCCTCAATGATCGAAATTAATCTGTTCGGAGCGTACCCCCCCCCCTCTCCCCCCTCCTCCGTTTTTAACAGCGGAGCTGTTTAAGCTTTCTTGTGTCCGTGCGAATCGTTAACAAAAAATCCCCTCAGCGAAGTGGAAACAGGTAAAATGCTAGGCCAAGAAATGTGGTGGAAAGTGGCGAGGAGGTAAGGAGCCCACGAGCAGGCGTTGGGAGTGCGCGCCTCCAGAAAAAAAAAAAAAAAATGGCCGCGTATCTGCTCCTTTCGTTGCAAATGTCGTAAAAAGACGATAGCCTTTATCGACCTTTACCAAGTAAATGCCTCCCTTCGCTTTCCCGCTCACCTCTCATGTTGTTCCTGTTGCGTCGTGCTCCTCCCAAGGTAAAGGCGCCAGAGGTTTGCTTAAATCATTTCAAATTTCCCGCGTTCCCCTGCTCCAAACCGAGTGTCTCGATGCCAACGCTGCCGTACGGCGAAGACGCATGTGAATCGAAGCGCCCTACTTCAACGTTTATAAAACCGCGTTTCCCTATTCCACGTGCGTTCCAAGCAGAACGTGGAACCTAGCTAGTGGACCCTTTCGTAACTGTTGCCGCTTGATTTCTTCAAATGCCGCCAGAAGCTATATGGCGCGGGCGACAGCAGGCGACGGCGGAGGGAATTTTTTTTCTGCAGTTGATGAAGTATTTATTCTCGGCAAAATCACACATTTACGATTTTTTTTATAAAGGAACGCTGCAAATATCACTTCTGTATTAATTTGTTGTCTTATATATGCGTAATGACTTGTTGTTCTTCAACAATATTGACAAGTATGAACATTACATCGGACTTAGACGGGCACATTCAGCTGTGACTATATAAGACTATTGCGCAGGCATTGTTTTGCTTTGACCGGGTGGCTGAATCAAGTCACAGACAGACAGACAGACGGATAGACATACAGACATACAGATAGACCAAAATTTCTGGGTTTAAGTAGCCCAAGAAAGACTACCGTTTTTTTTTTTAAAAAAAGAAACGCTTCGTGTGGTCGGAATCCCACCTGGGTCGCTTGCGTTACGAAACCAGCGTCTATCTGATTGCGCTATCATCGCATTCGAGGCGGACAGTATTTCCTTCGTGTTCGTAACGCGGGCCTTGGCTTTGGACTTGGCTTAGTAGTTTGGCAGTTTTGATTTTTGATTTTAGGAGGGTGGATTGTGGACTTTGACCTAGCTCATTTTGCATGGGGAAACTTCGCTTTTTAACCGTCTTTCTCTTAAGAAAGGGGCAGACCGAAGGGAAGCCAACAAGGTAAAGCTAGTGAAGACCACCAGCTCCGCTGTTTCCTCAGTTTTCGCATCTATATTGCGAAGGTGGCCGAATTTTTTTAGTGGAGTGCGGCCTCCGGAAATAACCATGACGACTACCACAGGCCTTTATTTGCACCCCCAACACACCCGAAAGCAATCAATTCATGCAGTAGTTTCAGTTACGTACAAAATAAACTTCGTACACGTAAATGTCTCGTGGTTGCTTCAGCCCCGTCTCACCCTTGATAGCCACTTCAGCGGCGAGCAATTTCGTCGCCATTTAAATGTGTTGTATTGGGTGGTCATAACAGGCTATCTCTTTCATTTGAAGTTTAAGTAGATTTCCAGTCCCGTACAATGGCTGAGTAGGCGGGGAATAAAGCCGCAGTACTCGGGGCTTGACTGTGCTTTCGCCCCCAACGACACAGGAATAAAATAATATTTCAAAGAAGCTACAACAAATTGCGGCCTTCATGCGGAATTCTAGAAACGTGTAACGGAAAGTATTTAGAACGGATCGATTCGTTGTCAAAATTATATTTGTTCATTGATAACGGGAAAGTTTACGAGAGAATATGGAGACCGTAATTTGTGCGAGCCGGTTTTATGTCAGTGTTCGTGGCGTATCGTTTCATGATAAATTAAGTGCTTGTGTAAGGTAGCTTTATCGAACAGAAAAGTATTCGTGATTTGTATAATTATAGAAGGCGAAAGTCGTATTTGTGAATGTCTTTCATAACGCCCATGGGATCTGGCAAACAAGGGACGGTACAGTTTCACAACCCCGTTTTTTTTTTTTTAAGATTCCAAGCCACTCAAGCGAAAAACATCGTGATATTAGGGGATGTGAGCTACTTACAGTGATAGTGGTGATTATGGGGATTTTTTAAGTACGGTATGTTCTAAAGTTATCGCTCCAAAACAACTCAAACCAACCACAAAAATTCCGCGCATATTGATGGACCATATGTTTGTATATTTGGGTATTGGCCCTGAGCACATGACGCCCTAACCGTACGAAGGCGTGACCATTTTAAATCAATCCCAGAAATCTGTCATGCCTCATATGTGCGAGGTGGGCACGGGTCCTGAGCATCAACGGCGTGTGTTCTTGGTGCTGCTTTTTCCAGTTGCGAGAAAATATATAGAAATGGAGATTAATTTTCTTGCACACCTCTTAGGCCGAACAGACAAGAACACGCAATTACAACTCGTCATGAGAAAAGATTTGTGTCTTAGCTATTACGCTCCCGATTAAGCAGCAGAAGGACCTGGCTTCAATCAATGAAACTTGCAATCCCGCAAAAGCATTTTTCTTCTCATACGTGTGGTAAGCCACGCATGCGTCGTGATACCGGCAATGTAGACTTGGTGACTGATCCACGCCAAGCAAAAGTACCCCAGTAATAAAGTATTAAGAGCACCCGTTGTAAAGAAAAACAAAAAAATGAAACCTATTGGACCCGACGTTTGGTCGCGTAAAAGCAATGATTGAAAGGGGCCTTTATGTGGGGCATAGATGCAGAGTCGTCCAGGGGAAGAGCTTCGTCTGATTCCCGTTTTGGCAGCAGCCTGCGTTGCTTGTGCCGAGCGTTGGAAGGCCGTGGCGCCGTTGTGAGTGAACGAGCGAATTAACTAACACGATCTTCTTGAGGCATGCTCAATAAAAAAAAATCAAGTTTCGCGTTTTCATCGATTGTGCCAGAATAAAGTTTTCGCGCAGAGAACTCTATGATCTGCTGCTGGCACCCTGCCCAGAACGGGCACCTCTTCGTGCGATAGCAAGCCGGATCGCGTCGGAGCAAACGCACCGAATAACTTCCGGAAACGCGGGAAGAAAGCCGTGACCATCACATCATTCAGTGGCGCATAAAGAACCTTCTTTTTTTTCATCCCACCATTTCCCCGGGCCACTTCCTCAGTCATGCGAACATACACACAGCCTCAATGCATCCAGCGCTACACACAACCGCGTGCTACTGTCACAACAAAAATAAGAAACCAGAACAACACGAGAAAAAAGAAAAGAGAAGCGTACACTTTGTTATAGGCCCGTGCGTGTCTAACAAAAGTTTCAAGCACTCGAACACACAATAAAATGGGCTAATAGATGAATTAGGGGAGCAGTTTCGGGCCCTTGCGTCCAAGACGCTGTCATCCTGTGCACGGCTGAGCTCATGCCAGCCAGCGCAGAGAGCTCCGTTTCTTCCTCGTTCAAAGGGCCGGAAAGCGAATGGCTGGCCGCGTTTACTTAAGCGTGTGCACGGCGCGGGCCAAAGAAAGGCGAAAACCCCACGTTTAACGTTCGGAGAGCACTCTGCTGACGTTGGAGGAAGGCGTCAGCACAGAAGCCAATCGCTCCCCGCAAGTAAGGCAGTAGGCGTATTCCCACCCGGCCTTTTTCTTGGTGTGCCCGGTGCCCAGTATAAAAAGACGAGGGAGGAAATAATAAAAACAAACAGAGCTGCCCTAGGGACATTTGTATCTTCCAGGCAGATATGGTTGCTCAATTCAACACTTGTTAGGCAGAATTTCGGTAGGAAATGAGAGACGTGATGAGGAGCGCAGTGGGGCACGCGCCCATACCGCCCCTCGTGCTCCTGCCTAGCTGTTGAGAAGCGAAATTATGTCCCCGCTGATGACGAGTCTCCCTGGCCCTTCACTGAATGAAGTGAGCAATCGCGCTTTTCACACGGTACGGAGGCGCACACGCAAGCGTGCAAGCACACGTGGGCTCAGACTCGTCGACAAGAATCGTATATGCCGGATTGGGCCAGCGTGACACTGTCTCGTCAGAAAGCCTCAATGCCCGCCACCTATTCCTGTCGTGCGCATTACTCGAAGCGCGTTATCCCCCCCCCCGACACGCGCGCACACGCGCGCACGTACGCACATCGTTTTCGTTTTTTGTTGTTTGTTTGTTTACCTTGGTATCTCAATCCGGAGAATGGACTCCGGGGTACGATCCCATGAGCAGGCTTTATTAGTATCTGGGAGGTCTTGGCTGGGTCCTGCACTCAAGGCTGCCTCTTGATTCAATAATGACTACGTTATGCGACAAAATGCTGCATTTAACACCTTCGTAGAACGACGCACCAAATAAAACGCGGGTAACACAACTGTGCGTGATGAAAGTGAGGCACCGCGAAGGCTCTATACAGTTGGTACGGGGATATGATGAATTTCGTCTCTTCCAGTGGAAAGCCCCACCGACACGCAAGGAGGAAGGCGTTGATGGAGAGCGGAGGATGCAGAAGAAAGGGTTTGCTCTTTTCTTGGCCGGATCACTGCAGTGCTGCCCGTTCTTTATTCTACAAAAGGAGAGGGAAAAGGTATAGGAAGCATTCAATAACGATAATGCTGAGCGTAGTGAGGAGAGCGTAAGTGATGTGGTGCTGGTTTATAAATCAGTTGTCTTTGTGTGCATGTGCGCACGCACACGCTTGCTATGGCGGGTTGCGGTAAGATGTGGTGTGATGAAATGCGCAATTCACCGAAGTAACTGCAAATTTACGATGTGTTGAGAGAAAGAGAAGTAAAATTTGGAACCGTGCCGAAACTTGTGACCGCATTGCAAAATGTCCCTCTTGAGTATCCAGCTATACTGTTCTTTGAAATGTGGCCAAATAAATCCAGAAACATGGCAAAAGCCGTAACCCGCGAGAAACGGCCTCAATGGCTTCTTCGTCCTTTTTGGCGCAATCATTCGGCGCCTACAGCCTCGAGTTACCGTAACGCGCGTCGCATACCATCAGCGTGCGGTCGCAAGACTTGCTTTGTGCCAACAATGAATGTAATATCAAAATAACGCAATTTGAAGGGTCAAGAGTAGCGGATCTGTAATAAGGAGAAGCAAGACAGAACGCAACCACAGAACTTGCATCTAAAGCTTAAACACAAATATGTAAGTTGTGG
Source organism: Haemaphysalis longicornis (assembly GCF_048455015.1). Lineage (NCBI taxonomy): Eukaryota > Metazoa > Arthropoda > Arachnida > Ixodida > Ixodidae > Haemaphysalis > Haemaphysalis longicornis. The sequence continues at coordinate 349,226,017 of NW_027526203.1, read as the reverse complement.
ATTAGCGATATACCAATGCACCAGGACAGTTAGATGCGCTCTAGAGATGGGCAGCCGATCGATTTCAATGACTTCGGCTTCCTTAACGTTCCTATAACGTCGCCTACACTTGCGTTTTTTGTGTGCTTACCTCCACAGAAAAAAAAAAGGCCCATCTCCACTAACGTGAATCCTGCTGAGGGGCGGAGCACGCAGTGTATAAGTGTTTTCAAAGATTGTAAGTCTCTTGCTTTCCACACGGCGTGCGCTTATTGGGCGCCGGAGAAGTGCTGGTGGGAGGAGCAATCGCGCGCTTGCTGAGGCGGTGTCGCCCTCTCCTAGTTTAACCGGATTCAAGCAATCTGCATCTCCCATCTGCCCCAGTTTGAGGTAGCGGCAGGGGTCAACGCGAGCGCAGTGCAATGCCCGCGCCTCACCCTGGGGGCTCGTCCTCGGTGATCAAAGAGGCCCTGGAACCAAGTAAGTATGCCTTTTCTTGCTTCGACTGACCAACCAACCCGATCAGGCCTAGCGTCCGAGCCGGTGGGTACTTGAGTACTACACAAATTATAACCCGTCTACAAATGACTTCTGCTTGCGCTGGACGATTGCTGAAGCGGACAGGAGCGTTCCAGAAATATTTAAATAATGTTAATTTATTTCGAACCATTATACACTTTTCTTTTAGTACGCGTTACGATCTAGCGCGACGCATTGGAAAACGAGTGTCTCGGTGTTTTAGTACCGTGACTACATGAGACGACGACGACGACAGGAGGCGCCGACAGCCCGAGCCGCTAGGGTGCTTCGCCCCTAAAAATCCCATTTCTAGACGGCACAACTTCGTTGATAGTTGGAGACTGTCGTAGCCATTAAAGCCACAACGGCGAATATTTTACGCTTCTATGTACTCTCCCCTGTTGTGGGAGGTCATAAATGAGCCTGTCGTATGTTATAAATTGACGTTTCCGTGCCCCTCACTCTAAGACTGCGCATACTTTGCTTTAATGAAGCAAGTCGGCCATTAATGTCAGCATCACCAATCAATTAAATGTGTTAAGTAGATTAAACGGGCGCCGTCACGGGCACATAGTATCAGCCCTGTAACGCACAGCCAGTATAATCGAGGGCTCGTGCTTTCGTACTAAAGTGCTTGATTACACTAAACGTTCGCCAACCGCCTGCGTGGTGGTTCGAGGGCACTTATGGGATCGCAATCACGCTAAAGCGCCGCAACTCCCCCGCACCAGTGTTGTTCGCAACGCGCCTGCAACGTTTCTTCGCGCGGCGCTCGCTTGGGTGACCGCAAAGCGCCTGCAAGCTGCAGGGAGGGCACACGCGTACTTGTATTACGAGGCCTGTGTGCACGCGCCGCGTCGAGCACGGCACCATTGCACGAGCTACAACACCGGTATGCGGAGGTCAGCTTGCGATGCGGGAACAGTGAGAATAATGTCTTTCAGTTGGGGCCCCCACCTCCCAAGGAAAAGATAAAAAAGAAGTGAGAGAAGGAGAGAAGGCTCTTTTTAGAACAAAGCAGAGAGGTCTGCCGGCATGTTGTCGCCTACATGCTTCTCCGCTGTGATGGGCAGGAGGGAATAAATACACTCTAGGAAGTAATGCGGAAGGAATAAAATGAAGATAGAATTAAAAGAAGACAAAAAGTAAAAAAGTAAGAGTTATTCTGTAGGTTTGCGTGTGTCACTTAAAAAGTCTAAATGGTTGCACATAGTCGTGATAGTTAGTCTTATATCGTGCAAGTGACACCGATGTCGTGGGTGTAGTGAATGCGGCTACTATTATCTGACGAGGCGAGGGACATATACACGGTCCAAGAAGGGTTTTTAGAGTTGGGAAACTGCGGTTGAGGCACTCGATCTTCTGTCTAGGTCACTTCTTGTTTGATTGTTCGCCGCGCACTCAACAGCATTAAGATGCGCTCAACTGTTCCCGGTGACCCGCAGTTGTCACAGTAATGGTTCGACGTTTGGCCAAGGTGATATCTATAGACATTTGTGAGAGCTGCGTTGAGACGTACCCGATGGTAAAAAGTCTCTAGCCGACGTGGAACTCGCTCCGGCAGCCTCATTGTCAGAGCAGGCTCTACATTTTGCCGTAATGGGTGCTTGTTTTCCAGGAGAGATAGAAGTTGTTTCTTCCCATCAAAACAAGCTCGTTTTCTAGAGTTGAAGCATCGTGATTCGTGAAGAAAATCTTCCTTGTTCCGCAGTCGTAATCCTTTCCTACACGCTAAGAAAAAAGGCTGTGGTATTTTCTCCCTTAAAGGCACACTGAAGTGAATTTGTCAAGCTCCTGTTTTTGCTTGCACTGCATAGACTGGCTCAAATAAACTTACTTTTCATCGTTTATCCGGGCGATAAGGCGGTATTTATTTTATAAAGACTGAAAGAAGAAAAACTACCATGCGCAGTTTGCGGCACCTGCACCGACTAATAGCAGTAACGTCAGTACAATGTGCTAGATGATTGGACGATGTCCCAAATTAGAATTCAAAGCAGTTTCGGTTTCGGTTCTGTGACACAACATGCTTGGCATCCGACGTTATTGTTGGATGGACATTCTCGATAACTGAATAATCGGCATACCACGCTTCTGCCATGTTATTATTGGCTCTAAAATGCGTCAGATAAGCCAGCACGGCTTGGAATCACAACAATCACTAGCCGAGGCGTACGCAGTGTATGAACGCCCTCCACATCATCGGAGACGCTCAAATGCGATGCGCTTTTCCCCCATCTTTGAAGCTTGCCTGGCTCGTGCCTGTATCGTAAGAGGCATGTTCGCACCAGGCTAAGGGTCGACTTATTCGGGACTGTGCCCGCTAGCAGTCGGTTCTAATGATAACACCATGCCAACGAGAACTCGCCAGCGCGTAAGTGTCAGTCCGCACGCGTTCTGCGAACCCGCTCGGGGAGCAATGGACGGTATACAGCGCAAAAATGGTGAATTCAGTATAGAAAACATTGCCCAAAAACAAATAAATCAACTTAAAAAAAGAAAAAAAAAACACGCAATATCTGGGATTGGGACTTGCGACTTGCAAAACAATATACCTAGTGCTCCAGCCCACTCGGCCGTAAGCCACCGACACCGTGAGTAGAAATGTAAGGTATATAACATATGGCCTGTTTACATTTTTATTTCGTTTTAGCATTTTAAGTAGCTTATATCGCTATTTCTTGTATAGCGCTCGTGCAGTAAGCGTCCCGAATTCCCACAATATCTTATGTCTAGCGACTGTATTCCTTAGACGGAAAACGTTCGCAGATGTGGTCGTGCTGCTGACCGCTGTGCTTGTTCACCCAGCGCAAAAAGTGCTCCACGCATACTGGTTTTACGCTCTACCATAAAAGTGTAGGTTGATTTTATTTCCTTAGTACCTATATTACCTTCGCTGACTCTTCTCCCGCCTTCAATTAGCCTTAGATTTTCTACTAGCGTACCAGTCAGCGAAGCGCCGCATGGTGCGCTCGTGTGGAGCGACTTGGACTTAGAGCTTGATACAGTCTATAAACTAACAAACTAATGCACATTCTTCCTGGCACAAAGGTGCCGTGGCTTAGTTTCAACTGAGCGAAGGAATTGTGGTGACCCGCCGGCCGCCAGCCGACTAAACGCTGAGCAGACGGATTCTGTCGGAGGGTCGGCGAGCCATGCAGTAGCGCAGCCAAGCAAAGCCATCTTGTTTTGACGTCATACGAAACGTCATAGAAAATCGGCAAGGAGGATGCAGAGAGGAAGGCAGCATTTACGAATTGATTTTTCGACTGAATAAAGTGGCGTAAACGCACTCAGAGTGTTCGAAACATGGCCTAGAGACTCCAGGCTACAATTTGCGCTGATAATCCAGCAATGTTTACAAATCACTTCAGTGTCCCTTTAAGGCAGGTGATGGATATTTAAAAAAAGCGACACAACGTGTTTCGCATTGTGCAGGTAAGTAGCAGTGCACGTTGGTGTGTTTTGAGCGACACTAACTCCTTCGGGCCTTTTCTCAACATTGCCATATCATTCCAAAATTTCTTGTTCTGACCGGTTTCTAGTTTCATCTTGACTTCTGAAACGCACTGAACGACCAAATAAGGTCTTTTCTCTCGAATGTAAGGGTTCAGGAGATCCCGGAACTATCTTCAGGAGATCCTAGGAGATCCCGGAATCATCCGCGCTCAAAGGAGCCAGAAAGTAGCCAAGCCGCCGCACTAAAATTTCAGTCGCCACGAGCCTCTAAAAGTCGCTACTCTGGCGACAGCTCTCCAAACCTGGCAACAATGGTTGCTTGATGCAGTGCTTGACCCCTGCCATTGCTTGACCCCCTGCCTCTACATATTTATGATGCACGCGCTATGCAAAGTGTTGCAGCCAATAGGAATTGAGCTTCCGCTGAGTGTGTCTGCATTTTTATTTTCTGGTGCATGCACTGTGGAATGCGTCGAAGCCATGGGGAATTAACCTTTCCCAAGCCAACAAAGGCTCTGTATAGCTAGTATATGATGTATCGATTACGAAAAGCACACTCAGTGGCTCTTTTGACCGCGGTTGCCGGTGCCGCCGTTTTCTTTTATTGCTAATCATGGGGCGCGCCGCTCCCATGCATGGTGACAGCCTAACAGGCTAGCATGGCATGCACATCACGCTGCGCTTTTTAACACGAAAACGTTACTTGCCACGTTTGGCGAAACCGCGCCCCCGACATGCGTTCGCAAATAGCGTCCAAGAAACAGCTAACCCACGGCCTTTAGCTGCGCATGGGCCTACGGGTGATTCCTTATACTTGGTGCCTCGCTATTATCCGACTAATCCGAGTCGCTACTTTTGACTGATGCGGTAAGCGCGCAATGCCTAACTTCAAACAGATTCTGGTTGGCATTTGGGGGTCACTGCGCAAGTGTTACGTCCGCGAACAGCCAATGATCGGCTTTGGGAAACACATTAAAATCATATTAAAATCCGCCAACACCGCAGCTAAATATCAATCGGCCTTCACGCATGCAGTTAAAGAAACGAAGCGCGGTGCCCATGCCACCCAAGCTTGCTAGGTTATGACCATGGGTGTGCCCTGACATTATCAATATAGGACAACGGCAAGTCCGTCGGCGACACCGGCAACCATGGTCCAAAGAGTCGCCAATTATTCTTTTTGCAATCACCGATACTAGCGCCTTTTTTGGTGCGCCATAGATCCAGTCCCATTGGCGGCGACGGGGGCATATAGAACGTGCATAAAAAATCTAGCCGACAATTACGGTTGCTTTTCAGCTTTTGTGGAGGCGATGTCGCAACAATATGGATAGTGATTTTGCAACAATTAAGTGTACCTGCAGTGACTCCGAGGCCGACGTTGTAGGCTATATAGTCAGCATCGGCTATACCCAAACGAAACCAACCCAAACGAAACGCTTTCGGCCCCCGTCTCGTAAGAGTACGCGTAGGAATCTTCTGCAACCTTTTTAAATACACGCACGATGGTCGCTGTTAGGGAGAGCTGTCGGCGAATTTTAATACATTTCCGAATTCCGGTAACTGGATGTCCGATGTCTTCGCGCTTCGGCAGCGGCCGCTGAATGCCAGCAAGTATCTCTTTGAACTTGTGACTGGCGTGCTTTCCAAATCCGTGACAGATAAGAAGTCACCAAAATTAATGACAGTGCCTGCGGACACATGGGCCGGTAAAGGTCGTGGGTGAGCTTGTTTGTGACCGCTTTTTCGCCGCTTTCGCCGACCTTGGCAAGTAACGCTCTCGCGTTAATAAGCTTCAGTTGTAAAAGTGCCCTTTAGTCCCATTTTTCCGTTGTTCGACCCTGTCTCCTTTTGCGCTCAACTCTACGAAGTGTGGAATATCAACTCCGCCCCTGTAAACGATACCAACACTGCAAAACCACTAGCAAAAAAAAAAAAAAAGAAGACAAGTGACACACGACCAATAACTGAGCCCGAAAAGTGATTTTTTTTTTTTTGCGTGTGACCCAGGAAGAAGGACACAGCAAAGAACTGTAAAAATGCCACGCGCGAGGAATATTAAAGTGGTCTCTCTTTTAAACTTGGCCTTCATGTGCATAGTTGACCTTTTCTGTGGGAGGAGTTTCAACAACTCGGCCTGGTTGGCACATACCTCGGAGCAGGAAAAAAAATATCCGTTAAATACAACGGTAAAAAAAACAAGACAAAAACTGTCTGCTTTGCCTTGTTCTTTAACCGTCCAGTTTTAAAGTGCTGTTCTTTTAATTCAGAAATTTCACGTCTTTGTATGTCATCCTGGTAGAACTACCACTTTGCAATCATCTCTTCGGGATGCAAAAATGTGAGAGAAAGGAATTACCCCTTCCGAAAACGCAGGTAATCAAGCACTGGCACGCATGCACGCCCATTCCCTGAACATGCTGAACGCAAACGTCTCAGTCGTTTACTACATACTGTGACAAATTTCCTTCCCTCTGCTTCTCACAGTGTACGTAAATGACGAATAAATGCATCCAATAAATCAAAAACGGCGTGCGGCGATTCACTGGATGTACTAGGATATGGAGGGGAAATAGTATCTGCGCCATGGGTTAGGCAGTGCAAAGTATTATGCCGGCAAAGCGCATAATTTCGCGCCGTAGGTTTTCGGGTCGCATACTGGGCTTCGTAATATCATGAAATGGTTCAATTGGTCGTAGTAATTGGTTATTCAGAATGTACAGGAAATGAATTTACAACATCACAAAAGCTTATCTAATCCAACGCACTCACGTTAGTAACTAAAAATTCAAAAACAAAAAAGATGCTGTGAGTTGACGCGTTCCTTCAATGTCACCGAGGAAACAGGCATTAGTACAGCTTTCTGCCCGAAACCTTCAACTGATAGTTATTCGTAATATCCGCTGAGATAAAACTTGGCATGGTTATGCAATCGTTGTGGCAGTCCAACGTAACGTGATTTGTTTCTGAATTGTTCCAGTAAAGCAATAGTTCAACCGTATTGTGTAACAGATTCCTCCCGTAGAACCCCATGTATTGACAGCAGATAGGAATTCTAATTAACAAATAACCGGTAAATTAACTGATTATAACAAGTAAATAAAATTCAGCGCAAGGATAGAGTCGCTTTATCGGCACATGGCCAGATAATTTGTTTGTGATTGTGCCGATAAAAATCGAGTTACCGCAGCTTTCTGTAATTATTATCCTCTCGTAAAAGCCCCTGTATTGGCAGCAGACGGGAATTCCGAAGTGTTTAGAACTCCACGGAGAACTAACTAATTAGGGAACGCAAGTGAAACTATTCGTACTAATAGAGTCGTCTTAGCGGCCAACGGAAGAGTATATTTTTCTATATGAGCATTATCTCGAACGCTACGCAGCATTCGCCAGACAGTTGGCTTTGCCACAAAGCGTTTTCTGTCACCGGACACACGATTGAAATATGGGAATTGGGGGAGGGGGGGAGGGGGAGGAACAGCGGCATACAGCTTCGCTGTAAAAAGAATAAGGGATCCGTTCGAGCTCGATTTATGACGGCCATTCATCTCCCCTTACTTCACCCTGTACGCCGCTGCCGCTGAGGAAACTTGTACCGCTGGGTTGCAACGAAATGGGTGCCGCTGGCGCCCGCTTCAATGGCTTTCTGCGACAAAAACGGAGGCAAAGTAAAATCCAAACGCAGCACGCCGCGTTTGGACCTCCGCGCCTTTTGCTCTGAACATAGCCGTGGCGACGGAGAAAAATGTATGAGAGTGGGGACCAGCAAACCTTCAAATGACAGTACAGTAAAAGCGGGGTTTGAACCCGTCGTCGCCGACAAAGCAAAGCTCAGCACAGCAAAGGCGCCAGAGGGAGAGGGTCGTGAACCCTGTGGGCCACCGTCAACACCAAAGAAAGTGAGGCACTGCTTACGTCATTTTAACGTAATAAAAGAAGCCTTAAAAAAACTTTTTGAGACACTTTACGAGAACATAAAACTTTGCTACTTTCGAAAAATTAAGCAAAAACAACTTTGTTCGGAAGGAAACAAAAAATGAAGATTTTTTTAAAAAAGGGACGCGAAGAAAATAAGTACCTCTGCTTCATACAAGACTTTCACTGACGTCCCTGCGAAGTGATGATGGAATGGAATACGCCATATTCGTAACCATATTAGCCGTAAACACCCTAACAGTGACATCGTTCCATCATGGTTATGAGTGCAATTGTTCCAATCGAAACGATAACGGCGGAGGTAAAAAGAAACCCATAAACGCCAGCTTGAATAGCATACCGAAAGTCACATAAGGCAAGTGTGAGCACAGGACGACACTGACGGTACGAATCGTCGGCGGCTGTGACTGACTCTCGTAAGCCGAACCAAGTTCAACGCCGAAATCTCAAACGTGCGAGCGTGCGGCGTGGGCTTTGTAGCGGGTTATAAGTTCGTTAGCTCACGACCTCTATCCCCTTTCAAATAGATCGTGCGAGAAATGCGGAATGGCAGTAGTGCCTTTCCTACCTTGCGTTCGATCGTGTCTGCGAAGCTCTCCCATGAGGCGAATCCTGCCTGGGCCCCGTTGCTTCTTCTCGGCTACAAAACAAACCCTCGTGATGTCGAACGCCATGATCGCAGCGACAGACGACGTGCCAACAGCACAAACCTCAGGACGGACAGCAACGAGCCGGCGCCGAGAAATGGCGCGCTGAGGTTAAAGCGTCGCCCACCATGACCCATCCACCCTGTTGCCGTTCCAGGATCATAACAACGCTGACGAAACCAAGGCGGGTAAGCCAGAGCTTCGTTCTACATCGAACGCTATGCCTTGCTTGATTGGGCTTGTAGCTACTTGGTTCAGGGGTGCGCTTTGACTAATTTCACACGGAGCGATGTGTTTACGTCTCTCTCTCTAGAGAAACGTAATCCATAGCGGCTCGCTAGATAGCGAGCCGCTTGGATTTTAGAGGTGTTGCTGCACAGACAGAATGACCATGAGCAGTGGCGTAGCCACAAATATTTTTCTCGGGGTGTTCTACTACGACGACAAAAAGAAAAACCACAACTAAAGATAGCCTGTGCGCAAACATCTTTTTTTTTATTGTTTTCGTACCTAATTTTCATATTTTGTTGTTACATATTGATATGTCGATGCGGAGATCGAACAGCCTCGGCGAAAAAAATGCCGAAATGTGGAGGGTACAGAGGGGGAAATGCACCACTCAAATTTTCGGGGGATGTTTTGACACTCCCCCTGGCGACGACCCTGACCATGATGGACATTGAGGCCTTGGAGGAAGATACAGGCAGCACAAATGGCAAGTGTAAGCACATCGCCATGCAACAATTCACTGAAGCATGAGCCGCCACAGGCGCGTCGGCAACGTATACGGCGCTGGGGATTTTCGTTGCATGATTTGTTGTTTTCCCGTGTTTTGTTGGATTTCCCGTGTATACGCAGCAAATAAATGTGTAGCTTTTGCGTCTTGAATCAAGCTCGAATTATTGAAGCGAAGCTTTCCATGTCTCATTGGGGACGACTGTCGCGTCGAAAACGCGACAGACGCACTGCAGGAAAGTCAAATTTTTCTGGCGATGATGATGATGATGCACATGAATGAAGTGAAAGAAAAAATTACACCATCTTCCCGTGGCGAACCCTGATGAGAATGCGAAGCATCATGGGGGTTCCGTGTGGTTCCATTGTGTTGCCGTTATGTTGAGTGATCTGGGGTTTAGTAGCGCCATAGGGATTTCCGCGTCCGGGTCCTCACCGGTGGCAAAGGCACGCAAGTACTGTTGTTTTACGGTGAGTAAGCGGTGGTCGAAGCGCCGAAACTCGTCCATCATGTTCTTGTCGATGTTGTCGTCTCTGTGGTAGAATCGGTAGTCTCCGTCAGTGTTGGTGAGGTAAACGTTCTTGACGTTGGTGCACCGGCTGAGAGCAACGTACACGGCCTCCTCTTCGCAGCTTTGTCTTCTTCTCCTTCTTCTTCTTCAGCGGTTCCCCTACGGGAAGATGACGATGGGGGTTGAACGCGAAGCTATCTCGTGATGGATTCTTTGGTTGGCCAATCCCTAGGGGCATCCTGCCACAATCATCATCAGAGGCGCTGCGGACGGGGCACGGACGCGGGACATCCCCCTGAGCAAGAGATGCTTCGCATCTAAAAAAACGCTTCCCGTGGTCGGAATCGAACCTGGGTCCCTCGCGTTACGAAGCCCATCCTACTTATATGCTATGTCTATCCGATTCCACCATTCCGAGACTCGGTCGAAGCAGTTTGGATTTAAAGAGGGGTGCATCCGTCTAACGACGACGCTAGTTGAACGCGAAGCCTTCTTCACGTAAAATCAAAAGGCGAATGGTCAAAGCCAAAGCCGCTGCGATCAAAACTCCAAACTGCGTGGGAGTCAAAATCAAAGCTCAATCAGGCAAAGTCCAAATTTAGACCATAACCAAGGAATAGCTCACGAGAAAGCTTCGCGTTCAACCATCGTCGTCGTTAGACGGATGGGTGCATGGTTTTGTCAATTTAAGTTTATGAAATATCAAACAGGTGCTGGGTCATAAAAACGATACTGAAAAATTGTGAGACTAAATTAGTACAAAAATAAAGGACGAACTTAAAATCGGCTGAACTAGTCAAGTATACTTACCCCATAACAACCCCAGATAACTTTCGATTTCCAAATACCTTTGGTTGTCATAGTGAGGCCAGTATAAAGGAAAGCCACTCTAATATCGCTTTTCGGCTTCTCTAGACTCTTTCGCTGGCTCAATACACTTCGCGACAGACAGCTGACGACAGTGGGATCGTTCTGAAATCAGCCCCACTAGCATTCAGAGGCCTCCCACTTGCGACTACCCTCCCACTTAATCGAAGAGCGATATTTTTAAAGCGAAGTGAACCAACCGATACTTTCTGTCGTCCAGTTTGTCGTTGGGTCGTTCACTAATTCTGTCAGCCACCTCCAACAGGGTAATAAATTCAAGGCCAACTCATTGTGAGCGCGCGAAAAGCCGGAAAGGTCCAAATAGGGCACCAAATTCGTGGTGAGGACCGTTTAGATCACGTAATCATTAATTTGTATCACATGATAGTTGCGACTACAGGCCGTATTGTTTGGCACTAAAAAAGCGCGTTTTAGGCGCCTAAAATAGGCAAGCGAAACACCGTTTTGCTGCAAACGTCGGAAATGCAGGCACGATAAATTTTTACACAAATGCTAATTATTTCAAATGAAGACGTGCGGGACCTGTTTGTATGGCAGAAAACCCAAAATTAGTATTGTTAATGATGACACAAAGGCGTCAAAAGGTGAACATAGCCGTTTGGTTGTCCCATAACACTGCTAAACTAATGGCGATCTATTGGCTTGATTCAAAAAACGCAGTGCTCATATGTATGCTCAATGACCTCTGTCGCTTGCTCGAGCGTCGCGTATATTGAACCAGGCATAAAAATGAATACTTGAGAGCTGGGAATCCTGGCTAAAAAAGCGCTGTTTTATGTCTGCCTGGCGGAATTTAATTAGGACGCAACAGATACAGACAAAAATAATAAACGCCAGAGAGACTATGATTTTTAAAGGAATAAATAAGATCTTACATGAGGGCTCTAAGGTACAACTCTAGCAATTTTCTGATATACATTTATATGCGAATTGAACAGTCAAGATGTGCCAACACTGGCAAATACACTTCCACGCACTTGAAGAGCGTTTTTCAAAAGGTGTTTAGCAGCCGAAACAAACATTTGGTGGAAAAGCGCGTTTCAGAGCCCATCGGCAGTTTCAGTTTCAAGGCGTATAAGGCAATGCAGCTGTGCAGTGATGCTTCACCGTCGGCCCTTCAATATGGGAGTGATCTGCTTACAATTGCGATGCTCAACCGTTGTGTTGAAAATAAAGTTGGTTCAATTATGCTTCTAGAAACCAGGATGCGACCGCTCATGTTCAAAGAAATTTATTTGGAGAGCACGAGGACCGTACCGTAGAAATCACTGTGAAAATTGTGGAAACAATAGCAAACTAACACCATCTACAGATTTTTCAACTTAAAATCGGGCCTCTTGTCGCTAAGAATAACAGTCCCATTCCACTGGTGCTAGCTGTTATTTTCCGGGGTTTGGTTGAACTGGAGGACTGGGTTGAGCCCTATAGGGTTCGGCACAGTCAATGCCGCCCGGTAACGTGCATAACGATCTCAAAGAGCACCCGAAAGGAAACTTGAGGCTAGATAGTGTTCACGTAGGCGCCGATATTGAAACTACGCATTGAAAATAGACATTTATGGGCATTTATAGAGATTTAGGCAGAAACGCCATAGCAGGCATTTATAGGAACTATAAAAAACAGCATAAAAGCCCTTCTAATATGTGCTCATTAATCAAAATGCCGCGATAGGAGCGCAAAGGACAGAATAGGTATTTGCCTAAAATCCGGTCTCTAGTTATGATTAATTACAGCACTGGTTAATATGCAGGGTGATGCCGAATATTCGTATCAATTATCGCACGAATGGAATGAGTGGGGGCAGATGGTTTTAACCGATGGATATGCATGATTCCAAATGGCACAGCTCTGCAGGAGACAAACATAAATCTCCACACATACACGAAGCAGGCGTCAGTTTCATCCTTCAGAGGGGGTGTAACACCCAGGCAAACATCCCGGCGCAGAAGAGCGACAGCCCTTCTTCCGCTCTCCTATCAGGCACTGTTTCTGATGAAGAGCCTCCGCTTCTGAATAATGCGAGAAGCGAGGTCCTCATTGCGCTCCTCACATTACTGAGTAGTGTGCTGTGCGGATGATGGTGCTCCGTCGCAACCTAAGTACGCGTGGGCATGCACAACGACCCATTATCGCCAGAATACTTTTTTCGACAATTGTAATGAGGCACACATCTGATATTGTATGATATAAATAGCGGTGATTCACGGGGTGAACTCGAGATTAGCGCGGGGGCTGGTTGCTACGCTTTGGGGGTTAATTTAGCAAGAGTGCTCTTAAAGGGGTTGTGCATATCCCAATTAGCCAAGGCATAAACCGCCCACAGTTTGTTCCAGGTTTTTATATATAGATTTATTAGCGCACTTTCCTCTCGGCTACACTGAGAAGTTAAACGACTTGCTATGAACGTACAACGCGCAATTTACACGAAAATTTAATTAGTTAAACGAAACAGGACCATAGGTTAAACGATATGAAATAACGTTAATTTTCTTTTGTTTAACATGGCACGGTGCTAATTTTTTTATATCTTTCCTGGAATTAGCGCGGTGTTTCGCGATGAGGGACATTCAAACGAGACAGCGCATATTAAAGGCAGGGACGCTTCTGCCAGCAAGAAAGACGCGCGCCCTTCTCTTTCTTACTGGCTCAGCATTCTTTTGCTCCGGTTGGTCTCGCACGTAGGACGGGTTTGAAGGGGGAAACCTTTAGATCTTTACGTTTCATATAGAGTTGGGAGGTACAGAATAGTGTACAGAAAATCGGGGGTATGCATCGGTAAAGGGAAACAGCAGCGCCGGAAAAACGTTCTGAAAAAAGACGACGTATCGCGCGCCGGGAAAGGGAAGCAGCAGCCACCGGGGGAGGGTTCTGAGGAAGAGCGACAGTGTATAACGTTCTGGCCGCGCCTTGTATACGTCGTCGCGTGGGCTCAGAGCTTCATTCCACATCGCTATGGGTGACGACGCACCAGGCCCCAGTCACGGGTGATAAATGTATTGATTTTAATCGGTCTTTTCAAAGTTTCAAATGTGCATGCAGAAGGTTTATGACTGGAAATGGTGTCGTGTATTCAGCGGCATAGAACTGTGAAAATTAATTTGCTTGAAATGTGCCTTGTGTATTTAAACACAAATTTTCGCATTGTGTGACATGTTTTTCAAATTTTAAATGTATTCATCGGGTTGTTTTCTTTTATTTTAAATGCTATGTAACGCGTGCCTTTTGTTACGTACTTGGAATGTACTCTTTGTGTTTGTGCATGACATGGAATCGTTCCGAGTTTTTGTTGTTGTTGTTTTCTTTTTTAAATTATTGTTTGAGTTCTATTCAACATGATGTTAAATGTTTGAATGTCCTATTCTAAGCACTGTGTATCGCGTGTCCTTTGTTGCGTGCTTGAGGATACGTTTTCTGCATTACCTTCTACGCTGAACTGTGGGGGGGGCAGAGGCTTTGTCAGGCATTGTGCCTATATCTCTGCCCCCCTCACGGATACCACCCGTGGAAACAACTCTGAATAAAAAAAAAAAAGACCGAGAAACTACGCCACGGCGGAAAAGGCCAGAGCAGCTGAAATACCGCTCGTTATAACCGTGTCGGGAGGAAGCGGCTGTGGATGAAGCTGCGTAGTGTTTTGGCAAGTGGCACAACTAGAGATCTCGCAGCAAAAAAAAAATCAATGTTAATTTTCTCTTTGAAGGAGGAAAACGAAAGAATCATCTCTATGAAGGAATTGGTACAGAGGCGTATGGATAAAACACAGGGGCTGTACAAATTAGTAATCCTTCTGTACGCTATGCCTGACAGCCCAGGTAAAGCTTCTGCGCATAAGGCCTCAACTGGAATGCAGCTGTTTCAAACACCTCCCCACAACATTTATAGGACAGAAGTAGTTTCCCCCGGTTCTTTTGCTATACTCAAAGTATATCGTTTCTTAAATGTTGTAACGGGGCAAGGGGGAAAATGTTGTAATGTTGTAATGGGGAAAACCAAACTGTTTCAGCGAAACTGATGGGCACAAACGGCATTATATAATGAAAACAATTCCTGAAAAGGCTGTTAAAACGATTCAGCCATCGCTTACTATTTTTAGCGTAGGCCAAATGTTCGACCACTCTAATAAAGTATCGCTATGCCCTTTCACGCGCGGGTTGTGTAACCCGGCTACGGTGATATAAAGCAAAACTGGCGCCGCCTCTCCCCAGTGCGCGCTCGTCGGAGCGAGGGAGCAGCTGTTCGTTTCTGGTGGGCCGCGAAGGGGAGACTGCGTGAAGGGAGACGCGGGGCGGGGGGAGAGGGCGGCCACCACGTGGTGCGGCGGCTGCCGATGGCTGCGGGCCGCAGTCTGTGCCGGCGCCTCCGACCGTCCAGCCCCGGGCCCGGCGGCGCACGAAGCAGCATCGCCGTTTCGGGCCTTCCCGAGCAGTGCCAGCGCGGGGTGTTCGAGCTCCGGATCGCGGTCGACACGCCGGGGGCAAACACCGACAGGACGCCAGGGGGGATCCATGGAGAGACGCGACTCTGCTGTTGCTGCTGCTGCTGCTGCTGCGTTGTGTGAGTTCACACCCCGTTGTTCGCGCCTAGCTTCGCATTTCCTCTCGGGGTTGGCCGCGCTAAGGCAGGATTTCTTATTCCTTGTCACGACGTTGCTGCGGTACTGCCGGGTTAAAGTTATTATCTGCAAGGAAAAAAAAAAAGACACCTCATTCGTGATGCGCCCATGGGGCAGAGCATTACAAGAAGCGCACGAATGCCGCAGAGGTTGTGTTGGGTGTGTTGGAAGGGTTTATATTTGAGGAGGAGCGCGACAAACGGAGACTGCAGGAAATAAACGCGCTGTACAGATGCTCGTACCCGCCCTTTGTTTCCTCTCTCTCACGCTCCTTTTCTTGTGCCAGGCAGAGAACTGAAAAACCTGTGAGAAAAATTTCGTTCTAATGGAACAAGGACTATAGTTCGATCCGAGTGTGTGCGCGTAAGTTACTCTCTCAGGTATAGTCAAGCATATTAGCAGGCCGGCTCCGCGTTAACCTACGAATGTGTACTTCTAATGAGATCGATTTTGATTTTTGCGATCTGACACTTACGCTGCCCTCGTTCTAAAAGAAGGCTTCAAGGCTGTGTACATAATAATAATAATAATAATAATAATAATAATAATAATAATAATAATAATAATAATAATAATAATAATAATAATAATAATAATAATAATAATAATAAGCAAATATAAAATGATGGAGAAAGAAATTCATGCGTGTTGTGTTTGCCAGGCCTCTAGAGCAAATCTGTCATGCCTTCAGTGTTAAATTGCAGCGGAGATGTGGAAATCAGAAACAGGCGAGCACAAAAGCTACTATGAACTCAGGACGCGTGTGTCAGGGATTCAAACTCGTCTGGAAGCAGTTGAATTGGATTGGGAAAGCAGGGAATTCGTGCGAAACATCGATGCATTGTGTAGGACCCATATCTCACCCGTAGCCGACTTCCACAATTTTTTTTGCTCCTGTCAGTTGTGCAAGTGCCTTGTACTTGACATAAATGTATTCAGGCTCACTAACCCGGGCTATAAGGAGGGATATGTTGCAATAAAAAGAGGTCAAATCATCTGGGGTCGCACAGCGTGGGCATTGTTGCAAAGAAATTTTTGTCGTTTCTGTCTGTAAATAGTTTCTACTTCTACCTTCCCTTTTTCTTTGCAACTTCGACATATGTGGGAATGGAAATGCCACTGAGCGCTTTTAGACCTGCTCTACGCTTCGCTTTTTTTTCTCAGTTTGTCTGGATACCTTGTTTTTTTGGACGTATGAGAATAGTCATTTCTTTCATGCGGTTTTCGGATAGCAAGTTACCTGCCTTCAAATAAGACAGTGGCTAGTGGGAGTCAGAGTGAAGGGATGTTGGTGCCGTAAATTCTGTTTGTTTCTTCGAAATGTCATGTTCCTCGCCCGTCCGTCGCCACGCTCTCTCTCCCGCTCGTCTAAACAGTGGGCAACCAAGCACCGTTATATTCTGAGCAGACGTAACCATCTCCATAACGACGTCACTGGTGCTGCTCACAACATCATTGAGGGCCGAGGCAGCCTGTAACTGACATCTTCAAGCGAAGGTTTTTTTGCCTCACTGATAACGACCATTCACACCAAAGCGCCTGACGATGATGATGATCGGGGGTGAAATGAAAAAATGGTTGAAGCACGAAGCTTTCTCTGGTACAAAATCAATGTCTTCAAAGCCAAAGTCCAAAGTCCAATTCGTTACGCCCAAAACGGACTTCAGAAAAGCCAACTTCCACAATGGGTTTCCACAAAGGCCCATCAAGCGCCTAAAAAAGAAAAAAAATCCCGGGCCATCTCCACTAAAGGGGTATTCACACGAGAGAGAAATCCGCCGTTTCGCTCCTAGGAGTGCGCACCACGTGACCCCTACGTCACGGTTTCTCTCCGGCGCACCGCCTCCGATGGGAGATCGGAGCTTCTGCTCGCGAGCTACAAACCCTCCGACGCTCCGCGGCGGAGGCGGCAGGATTTCGTCTGCTCGTCGGGCAGCTGACCGCGACTGAAGTTCTAGAGCGGTTGCAGGCACTTTATTTTTATCGCTTCTTAATACATTGGACGCGAAAATGCGTGGCGCACATGACAGGCGCACTGATGGAGCCGCGTATACCACCAGCACGGGCGCTTGGCGAGCGGCGGCCGCGGCTGCGAAGTGGCGCAGACCGGCGCCGGTAGCTCGAGCGACAGCTTGTTATTGCTCCCCAAGGCGCAAACAAAGCTGCGTATACGAGAAATGGGGTAATGATGTGATGGAAAGTTGCTTTAAAAATCGTCACCTGAGCCGCTTGCCAGAGCGGCGATCGAATATTCGCCGCAGTGTTAAGCCTAACATCAGTATGCGGGCAGGCCTCTCAAGCTTGGACGTTCCCTGTCTTCCCTATAGGCGGCGTAAAAATCGACGCCCCACGTGACCAACCTAAAGCGCTGTTTTCGACCATCAAGCCCACCAGACGGCGCAGGCAAAATGTTACTTTTGGTATAGAATACAAAACATTCATTCCGTGACTCAAAGAGGCCACACAGTTCGCTTACAATGTGTTATTTAAAAATACTATTAACAAGTTCCGCATCAAACATCCGTTGAGCAAAAATGTACGCAACTTTTTACGAACAGCCGACTGGTGCACCACCTCGTTTCTGAATTCGCAACCACAAAGCCGCCAATTCAAATTGAAACCGCTGCAACGGCCGACCGTTTCAATGTGCGCGGAGCACCGGTTTCGTGACTGTTATTGCTGTTATGTGCTTTTGCGTCCATCAGTTGTTGAGAGGACTGGCAAAACACGGGAATTGAGTGCTTGTGGAATGACAAATGTGGGAAATTCCGCATCGGAAGGCAGCTGTCGAGGCCAGAATATTCGATTCTTCCAACAGAAGGTGAGTGTTATGCACTCCGCTAGAAAGACGGTGCAAAGGAAACCGTTGTCGCCGTCAATACTTCATTTGTGCCCTTCGTTCGAAATCTTAGCGCAAGTGAACGAGTTGTTATGGCAAAAAAAAAATGTTGTCACGAAAGCGACGAACAATTGCAGCGATCGAAATGAAATGATGTCCTGGCCTCTGTAAACTTGCGGATGTCAATAAACGATTTGTTCTCACTTGCTGCTCACTGTGGTCTGTGCCAGTCGAGGCCATCTGGTCACCTGGCGTAACATCACTTCACTAGCGCGGCGCAAGTAAACACGCGACCAGCGTGCCAGCCAGCAGGAGCAGCCACGGCCGGACTCGACGCCCCTTTCGCGCGCGGGAGGAGGAGAGTCGAGTCCGGCCGTGGAGCAGCGAGCCGGCGGCCGCCGTGCGAGGGCAGCCATGTTATTAAGGAGCTCAAGCGGCCTGTGCAAAAAGCATCCGCCATGTTTACAAAGCCGTGTTTACAGCGCCATCAAGCGGGCGTACTGGGTAGTTCACGACGCCGCCACTACGCTTTTTCTGGCACTACAGGCAAAGCTAGACCTTTGCTTCTCTAAAATCCTCCCTGTTCTGTGATGCGGGCCTGTAGGTGGGCCGGTCGGCTGCTACTACGTCGCGCGCCGTTCTCCGCGCGGCAGCACCTGCATCGCGTCGACGACCAATTTTTGGTCGGTTGACAAGATCAGCACGTATGCGCTTAACAGAAATTGCCGCCGTCGCGGAATCGGCGGTGCTACGGCAGCTATGCTTTCGAGATAGGCGGCTGCAAACAGTGATGTCCGTCCGAAAGTCGCATCCTCCGTGTGAGCGAAGGAGCTAGCCGAGCGGAGGTCCGCCTGCGGTGACGTCACGACCTCCCTCGGATTTCTCCGCTGAAACGCTCCGTCGTGTGAATACCCCTTAACGTGAAACCTGGGTAGGGGCGGAGCATGCAGTGTATAAGTGTATTCTTGCCGCCTTGGCGTTCCTGCCAACGAAGATGAAACCGTTGGGAGTAGAGGTATACAGCTTTGCTGTGAAAGTCTCTTGTCTTTGAAGCACGAAGCTCTCTAACGTGAGGCGTAAACGAGTGCCCCGGTGTTTTTTTAGTACGCGTTACGAAGCGCTCCATCGCGAGGCGTAAACAAGTGTCTCGGTGTTTTTTTTAGTACGAGTTACGTTCTAACGCGAGGCGCAAACGAGTTTCCCGGTGTTTTAGTACCGTGACTACATGAGACGACGATTACGACGACGCCGACGACGACAGGAGGCGCCAACAGCCCCAGCCCCCAAGGGGCTTCGACCCTAAAATGCTTCCCGTGGTCAGAATTGAACCTAGTACCCCGCATTATGAAGCCGACGTCTACCCGATTGCGCCATTCCGACACGGTTGAAGCAGTTTGGATTTAGGACTTTGACTTCGACTGATGTTGCATTGGAGAAGGCTTCGCCTTTAACCATCTTTCTCTTCATAAACGCGCTTTGATATTCTTCAACATTGGGCCTGTGTGTGAATTTCATTCAAGCAAGCTAACCGCATCACTTAGCCATTCCAATTAGCCAAACGCCCGTGTGCTCAATATTTCGGCGTTAAAGATCCCGAGGTGGTCAAAATTAATCAGGAGCCCTCCACTACAGCGCGCATCATCTCCTGTGTAGCGCCGGCGCATTAAACCCCATATTCAATCAATCAAATCAATAAATGAAATTCTGCTCCCTCCCCCCATCTAAATTTCACGAACAGATGGTTTACGGCCCTTGCGCCTTTTGCTGGAGCATATATAAAAACCAACAGCAGCGGCAAATCTCGTATTGCATGGCTGACACCTTTATAACGAAATGTCGGGGTTCGGAGAAATTCCACCGGGGTCTTTTGCCGTGATGCTTCAGCTCCCGCTGGGGTCCACCAGGGGGTGGCAACCTTGATACAGCGTTACGGCGCCAATGGTCTCTGCTGCCTTGCGGGCCGGCTGCACCAGCCCCATCCGGTCTTTGCACCGGTTGCTGGCCACCAGTGCCTCCGCCCATTGCTTTAAAAAAAGCGTTCCTTCATTTGGGGACAGTCGTTGTGTTCTGGCATTCCGTTGTGTTCTGGCATGTCTGTGTGACCGAGTGGGGCATTTGGACTGCACCATGAACGTGTTTCTACATCTCGAGTGGGGTAGGTTTAAGCTAGGGAATCATATGTACCTCTCTGCAGCCGTTTCTTTTCGGTGGCTTCTGCCCTCTTCCGTGATCATCGTGGCAAAAGGTATCTCTTTCTGGTCCCTCTGCAGCATGCTAAGGTGGCCGAGTATCCCGTGGGGGTGGGCATACGTTCTTCGACGTCGGGTTCCTCGGCTGCTCGTTTTGAGGTATAGCCTCGAGCTACCGTGACCACTTTCTATCCTTGCTTGTCCCGGCGCCCACCCGGTCTTATGATGGATGATAGGTGGTTGTTCATAGGGTTTAAATACTGCGCCTTTCAGCTCGAGCAGTACATGAAGTGTGCGGTGACCTACTCTGCCGTACAGAAAATGTCGACAGGCCTCTTGGGGGACGGAAATTGCAGTAAGGGATCCGCCGGTCTGCTAGAGCGACAGCTAGCCCATCGGCTGTGTCGTAATGCTGCGACGTAGCGCGCGCGCCCATGCATGTGCGCGTGCGCGTGCGAGAGAGAGAGAGAGAGAGAGAGAGAGAGAGAGAGAGAGAGAGAGAGAGAGAGAGAGAGAGAGAGAGAGAGAGAGAGAGAGAGAGAGAGAGAGAGAGAGAGTAAACGTTATTCTGCAAAAAAAGGGAGAGCACGTGGTCGGATTTTACATTTCAGGATCCCGTTGGAGCTTACCGCCTTCTCCGCATGTTCCACCAGCCGAAGCTGCGTTTCGCTGCTGGAGCTGGCCAGTTCTCTCTCCCACTGCTCTGGGAAGGATTGGGGATTGGGTGAACATTTAGAATTTTTCAGCCACATCATGTGGTAGAGAGTGCAGATCACGCTGCAGTGTGGGCAGGTGGCGCTGTAGAGGGTGGGGTTGATGGCGTGAAGTTTAGATAAGTATGGGAACCTGTTTGCCTGC
Source organism: Haemaphysalis longicornis (assembly GCF_048455015.1). Lineage (NCBI taxonomy): Eukaryota > Metazoa > Arthropoda > Arachnida > Ixodida > Ixodidae > Haemaphysalis > Haemaphysalis longicornis. The sequence continues at coordinate 349,204,844 of NW_027526203.1, read as the reverse complement.
AAAAGCCTGAGTTTGTGCACCTGTTTCTTGGTGAGGGACGGGTGGGCAGGAGGATACTGTTGCCTACCGCACTTGTGGTGCTGTGTGATGCTTTGTTAGGTTACTAGGGGATGTGCCGCTTGTAGCCAGTCGCCTCGAAGTGCCCGGTAGGCTAATTCTCGGGCTGTCGTGTGGGCCATGACATTGCCACGAAGGGACGAGTGGGCAGGGGCCCAAACCAGACGAATCTTGCGTTGAGGGGCTCGCTGGAGAAGGATTCTTGCAGCTGGTCTTGATATTTTCCCGCGTTTGTAGCTTCGGCATGCTGCCTGGGAGTCAGTAATGATTGTATCGGCTGAGGTGTGGGCGATGGCAAGAGCGATGGCTGCTGCTTCTGCTTGGGTAGTGTTGATTCTAGTAAGTGTCACACTGGCGACGTGTTCGGTGCATGTGGTGACGACAGCTATCATCGTATCCATGCGAGCGTAGTCCGCAACATCTTTGAAGTTGGATTCGTGAATTATTTCTGATGCCTGTGCTCTCGCCGCACGCCTTCCTTGATGGAACTGAGGGTGCATATTCTGTGGGATGGGAGCCATACAGATATTTTGCCGTATGGTTGCGGGTATGTCTATTGCACGATTACCTGGTTCTTCTGGGGTATTGTATCCCAGGCGATCAAACAGTTGGCGTCCTGTTCGTGTGGTCGTTATACGGTGGTGCTGGTTTCCCAGATGAGCCTCTATGAGCTCCTCCGCCGTGTTATAAACTCTAGGTTTGAGGAGTCTGTCCATGGCCTTGCTGATGGGGAGACAAATTGCTTGTTTATATGCTTTCCGAATAAGTTTATTAAGTTTCTTTACGTCGCTTTTGGAGAGGATCGCATACGGGATGGTGTAATTGATGCAAGAGATGATGAAGGCTTGGACAAGTCATAGTGTGTCGCTTCCTTCCTCCCTCTAGTCTTCGTCGTTATTCGGCAGAGCATTTGAACAATTTTTCCTGTTGTTTGAGTGAGGTGGCGAATGGGTAAGACAGGTCATCCCCAGTATCTTTATGTGTGGGGAAGGCGTAATCGTAGCTCCGTCAAGTGTACTTTGGATGAATGGGCCCTGTTGTTTCCTCTTTGGCGTTTCCAGACAAGGAGAAGTTTAGATTTTTGTGGAGAGCAGCACAAACTACACTTGGCTGCGTAAGCTAGTACGATGTCAGCAGCCTGCTGAATACGATCTTGCATTTCCCCTACCGATCCTGTGCCCGTCCATAACGCTATATCATCGGCATACAGGCCATGGCGAAATTTAGGGATGGCATCTAATAATTCGGGAAGGCCGATAAGGGCGATGTTAAATAGCAGTGGAGAAAGAACTGCGCCCTGTGGCATGCCGTGGCCTCCAACATGGATGGAAGGTGACTGTGCGTCACCGATTTTCAGGACTGCTTGTCGATTGGTAAGAAAATCCGTGATGTCACTGTATGTTCTGGCTCTGCAGTGGAGGTTATTGAGATCAAGATCGTTGGATGGCTTACATTGTCAAACGGCCCTTTAAAATCAAGAGCGAGAATTGCTTTAGGCGTGTGATTATTGGTCTGCATCATTACTTCCTCTTTGAGCTGAAGAAGAATATCTTGTGCCCTCAGACTAGGTCTTTATCCGTACATGGACCTAGGAATTTGGCCGGTATCTTCTATGTATAGTTGTAGGTCACAGAGGATGACGTGCTTGAGTAGTTTTCATATGAGGGACGTTAATGGCATTGGGTGGAGATTCTCGATGTTTGGCTCCTTTCACGGTTTAGGTATTAAATGAACCTCTGCCGTCTTCCATTCCGGCGGTATGACGCCCTTTTCCCAACACCCATTCATGTATTGTACGAGGGGCGTGGCGGAGTTATGGTCAAGATTGGCATTTCAGTAGAATATGTTGTTGGGTTAGTTGGTGTATATTACTTCAAGCCACTTTGTGGCTTACATTCACAAAGTGGCCCATAATATAAAGCGTGTGTCCACAGAATATGATGTGCCCATTGCGTTCTCCGCGCCGTGCAAATTGGCGAGCCTGTGTAAGCGCATCAACGGGAAAAGAAAAACAAGTTGTTGCGAAAAGAAGTACGGTGCACAGTACGTGGACTGCAAAGTTGGTGCCACTTACCCAATACCGTTCACTTGCGGTAAGGTGTACATGGGACAAACCGGCCGATGTATAAACGACCGCCTAAGGGCGGTAATTAACACATGATTTTTTCATTAAGAATGGCACCGGGTCGCACCACTGCCTCGAGTATGGAAATGGATGTCTTCCGCGACTGAATGAAACAATCATTATTGGAAAAAGCCGTGACACCGTGGTGCGACAACTGCGTGAAGCGTATTTTATCCAAAAAACAGCGCAGGCTGTATCAGTGAAGCATCGCAATCACTGTTTTCGAATGAGTACCGGTTCCTAGACAACGTGCGGTAAAAAGATGTGATTGTTGTGTTCAGCAGTGGGTACTTTCTTTTATGATATCTTTTTAGATCTCGCATTTTTTGGTGTGCGTGCGTGCGTGCGTGCGTGTGTGCGTGTGCGTGTGCGTGTGTGCGTGTGTGCGTGTGTGCGTGTGTGCGTGTGCGTGTGCGTGTGCGTGTCGGATACGCCTCAAGCGTCGGATACGCTTCTAGTAAATATAAATGGCCCAGAAAGTGAAGGAGAACACAGTCGCCCAGATAGCCGAATTGGTAAGGCATTCGACATGTAATCGAAAGGCGTGGGTTCGGTCCCCACTCTGGGCGCGTGTTTTTCTTTCTTTCTTTCTTCTGTATAATTAAAAAAAATGTTTACTTAATTAACCGTAGTGAAAAGAAAAGAGCCTAACCACACCCCTATGCCCCCTTTGGCGTTGTAGACTGCTGACCTATCTTTCTGTATTTCGTCAACGAGCCCCTCATTTCCTTACTATATTATTCTGCGAAAGCCTAGCGAGGGTCTCGGTTCTGGCAGCCTTGATGCCTAGGTAGCATAAGAGGGCTTCCCGCCAGTAACCCGCTGATGACAGGCTGTAGACGTTCGAGTCACGCCCCGGGGGTTAAAAAGAAGGTCCCCTTCTCCCCGTGTAGTCAGAGTGGCGCTGGCTACCACCCTCAAGCGTCGGATACGCTTCTAGTAAATATAAATGGCCCAGAAAGTGAAGGAGAACACAGTCGCCCAGATAGCCGAATTGGTAAGGCATTCGACATGTAATCGAAAGGCGTGGGTTCGGTCCCCACTCTGGGCGCGTGTTTTTCTTTCTTTCTTTCTTCTGTATAATTAAAAAAAATGTTTACTTAATTAACCGTAATGAAAAGAAAAGAGCCTAACCACACCCCTATGCTTCCTTTGACGTTGTAGACTGCTGACCTATCTTTCTGTATTTCCTCAACGAGCCCCTCATTTCCTTACTATATATATATATATATATATATATATATATATATATATATATATATATATATATATATATATATATATATATATATATATATATATATATATAAGTCTCAAGGCCTCCATATTTTGATATGTCTTTCCAGCAATGCATTTATGCTTGGAGGGTAAACCGACTTTAGGGAGGTTGGTATAAGCTTAATCGTTGTCAGCTGGCTTTCCTGCGTTCTGTGTTTCGCAGTGAAGCATGCCCATCTACGGAGGGAGTATGGTTAAAGCCCCACTTTATGCTACTGTCCACCGCCTACGCCTCTTTCCCGAGTCATCTATCTCCCCCCTGCCATTTTTATTCGTGCTTTTGGGAGGAGCGATCAAGGCTTCCACGCACTGGCCGGTTTCACGCGCTCACCATTGACGTATCCGTCCTTCTGAAGGGAGATTTCGACGTGGACGTCTCACGGCCCGATGAGACCAGACTGCTGTCCTCCGTGGTCGAGCTGTTTGGGTTGGTGTATTACAGACAGTAAGATTCCTACGATCCGGGGGGGGGGGGGGTGGAAGAGGGAGGGGGGGGGAATAAACAGCCCCATGTTTGTTCCTTACAGTAAAACTGTAGTGCATTCGCAGTGTCCTCCGCCGAGACATGGTGGGTTGCACCTCTCCCCAGGGCACACCGACTTAAGAAAAAGGGCAGAACTCTTCCTGTAACCGGATCTAAATAAACCGCTTACTGTCCTCAGCCACGAAGAGACCCCTGTCTATTCTCGAGGCGGCATTCAGCAAGCCAAATGAATCGAACAAATAGAATAGATAAGGTACGACCGCCCCATATGTGGTGAAGCCCTAAATGGATGTTTACTGCTCGGTTGGACAGCGCGAAAGCGGCAGTCATACAAAAAAGGCTTGCCTTCGCCAGTCGCAAAAAGGAGCTTTCCCGGAGAGTCTGCGAGATAAAACTAACTTGCCCAACCACGACTACAATGTGCTTGACTTGATTCGAGCTCAAGGTGGGCCAACATTTTACTTGAAAGAAAAGTAATCGGAATTTCGTGGGAGTCATTTCAAAATCGCACCATTGCGACCGGATCCGGACACCGATTACGATAGTCCGCCAAAAATGAATTCGGCAACTTCGAATTAGCGCAGTTCCCCTGTATCGCTTTGATTTGTGCAGCAAATTGTGAGTTCTATACCCCTAAGAGCTGTTAGTTTTGTTTGTTCATTTTCTCTGCAGGGGAACAGCCCTAAATAGGGATAATTTTTTTTAAATCTTCCGTCGGCTTGCTTCGCCCCAATACACCTAAAACAGTGGTGTACCCAAAGAAAAAATCTTTGTCAAACTAGGCTTGGCGTGCGAGTTAGCTAAAAAATTCTAGGACACCTAAGCACTACTTATGATGTAGTGGAAGCAAAAGCGTTAGCATTGAATTCTGCAACGCATATGCCGGCATTGTGTTCGCCGCCACATTTCACAGCTACTGTTGATGTAGACGGTTCAGAGTACATGGCGGCATACACCGCATCCGTGCAACTCGTAGAACAAGTGTCTCGTGGAAGGCAGCGCGTCCATTCTAAGCGCGATTATGACGTGGTGTCACGTGCACAGTGGTGTGCACGTCCCCACTCCTTATCAGCATCGTCCCTGCTCCTGATTTGGCTCTCTTCCCTTTGCGACGCTTCCTTCCTCGTTCAGTTACTGTGACTGACAGACTTAGCCAGCCGCCCTACATACCCACTATCAGCATGACGAAAATTGCTACTCACTCAGTTGGTGCCTGTGAAATTATAGTGCTCAAATTTCTCCGGTAGTACACTCTAATCCTGGTAACCGATAATGTAACTTCTAAACGGAAGTAACCTATAAAATAAAGGTTACAATTGATTCGTTTTGATGGTTTCTTTATCCCAGTCCGTTCTAAGGGTTACAAGCGTGAGGTTAAAAGCGATTTATAGGTTACAATAATGATTTATAGGTTACATCAACAAAATCTGACATGTAACCTCTACGTTGTAACCTATAAAACGCCCTGTAACTGCTGTAACCTCTAAGAGATGCTCGTCGCGCCTTCTCTCCCGGCGGCCGTTGATTTCTCCGTTGCATGACGGGATATAGAGAAATGGCGGCGCCGGCAGGCCCGGTGGCCGCGTTTTCGCGCCACTCGAGCCTTTTAACCGCTGTGATACCCCTACGATGAAGCGAGGATTGCTGTTACAAGACTCATTTGTCGGCGTGAGTCGCGGAGGCTGCGGCGAGCCCATTTGTGACTGGCAGCGCTTCACGGCCCGTTCTTCTACGACCAGCATCAAGTTCGCATGTTGGACCAATGCCCCGGCGCCAGTGAAAGCGAACTCGGTGAGTATATTCCCTTAACGGTTTTCGTGCTTTCATTGGATGTATCTTTTCGCTGGGGACTTTTCAATTTGAAATTGCAGCATTCGAGAGGGATTTTCGTTACCTGACTGGTTGCTTCGCTGGACGTTTTCTGTTGTCCGCGACGGCAATTGAATGAACTCACGGGCTTGCGTTCGTTGCGTCAGACGGACGATCGGGAAAGCACAGATAACGGCGCCCGTGACCTGCTTTCTGCTCTGTTTGCGCGCCTTCGTCATGTGTTGAGCGTTTTGTTTACGCTGTTCGCTGCATTGGGCGCACTTGACGAGTTATTGGCCCATGTAATTGTCAGGTAGCTCTGTTTGAATAATTGATTTTTTTCCCATTAAAGTCTGATATTATCGCGCTATTCTCTGGGTATTATCATTTTGTTTCCGCCGTCGGGAAATGTTCATTTTTCTCGCTGCATATATTCGGAATGGTGTCTAGTTTATTGGTGTTGTAGTAATATATCCGGATAAACACAATGTGTGTGCTACAGAAAAGTAGTCCACTTAATGCTGCCCGAAATTTCTAAACTCACTTTTGTCCAGCACAAGCCTCTTTTTTGTGAAAGTTTGCCTTACGGCACAATAAAACGTTTTCGTATGTACAACACTCCTCATTTTTTTCATTCTTTTCTTTGAGTGGGTAAATTTGGTGTTAGACATTTTGAGACAGCGGGCCATTTCCACCATGTTAAGTGGTTTATTATTCTCATTCGCACAAATCAGTCGTTTATTTATTCGCGTGGTATTGCAGGGCAAATGATTGTCTCGCGTGATCCTAGTGTAGTGCAGTAAAGCGACTTTACAGAATGGTGGTATGTATGAGCCAGCATGCAGGCTGCTTGATTGTTGTTTTTTGATGATACAGAAATTGTGACGAATTACACAGAGACAGGTGCAGGTGTAAAAATGGGTTCTGCACCCCCATCGGATCCTGGCTGTTCAAAAAGTGTAGTTGCATCTGGCTACCTATGCTATGACTTATCAGCACTACTGTTTTTTCTTGCAGGCAGTGTTCCTTGAGCTGACAACCAGGGCTCCCCTGCGTATGACACAAGTTGAAATGAAGTCTGATTTCAGCGGAAACAACGGTATGAAAATGCAATAACTAAAACACATTCATTCAAATATTCTTTGTAAAGATGGCACCCAGGCCTGCACAGACAAAAGTATGATTCACTTGTAAAAATGCGAGGCCTTTCTTCAAGTGTTATGATGTTATATTTCGTATCTTATTTTGCCTCATGTTTAGTGACTCTTTCTATCAGTTCGTTACTACATGAACGTTATGAATTCACATAACGATTTACTCAGCATGGAGCTTTGTAGTTTTTCAGCAACTCTAGATATTCTATAAGATGCGTGGTTTTGCAGAGCCAACAAGAAGAACTCTTTTTCTAAAATAGCTCTGTAAGAAATCTCCAGTTGTTAGTGAGTGCTTGTGCTGTGTTCTTTTTTTCGTCTTGTCAAGTTTGAAGTGTTCTTTCATTATGAATGTATACCAACTGCCCAGCTCTAAAACCTATTACATTTTAACCCAAATAACCCTTCCAGTCATTACAGGTACAGACCTCCTGGGAATGCCACTTGAAGATCGGTGCAAGTTCTAGATGTATCCTCTCCCACAACACATCTGGACGAAGAAAAAATGTAAGTTGGCGATTCCTTTTTACTGATAGCCGAGGAAGAAACCACCGATAAGAACACTTTACTTAAATGAAAAACGTTTCGGCTTCCACGTGGGATCCTTGTTCAAAATGAAACTGCCAGTACAGGGTGGGGGGGGGGGGGGGGGAGGAGGATGTTTAAGTACAGCCAAAAATGTGACGCAGGTGGCGTCAGCATCGTGAAAGCATGTTTCCTGGGTTTAGTGCGACGTTCGCTCTGTTGCGTGTACTAGTGATTCCAGATGAAGGCGCGGAAACGTTTTTGTTTTCTCTTTTGCAAATGTATGTCAGTTTATCTCGTAGCCCAAAGTTTCTGCCTGTTCTGGGTGAGCATGCAGAAACATTTCGCGAGATAAACTGGAACATGGCACGATTAAAATTCGGGAAGGTTGGCCGGTATGACTATAGTGGCTTCGCGTTGTTCTGAACAATGCGGCCAAATTGCTCTGTGTAACGATTACTGAAATGATGTGAAATTATTAGGAAAGGCCGTAAATCACTCCTCTGGTGTGGCCTTTCATTTCATTCTCTGGTCTCCGTCTTCATTTTCGTGCAATATATTTTTCGTACTTCACATGCCTGTGGTTTGGTGTGAGGGGCTTATGGTTGCACTGGATTTTGTTCTTTTTCTGAAATTTTCTGTAGATGGCTCTTCAAGGTGGGGAAATCCAAGTGACGGCCCCTCACATATATACCCCCATCTGCGGCAGCAGGGAACAAGATGACCGCGGGAAATCTTCAGCGTGCCCTGATTTTGTGCCTGCTTGTGTACTACGTAAATTGCGAAGCTTGTCTCTGAATTTTTCCAAGCGCCTTTTTTCGTGCAGGAAATTATAGATACCATTTAAAGTTTGTCCAAAAGACAGATTGCAATCGGCCTAGAAACTTGTTAGTGCTGCATAAAAAACGATAACTTGGCGTGGGAATCACAACTCAGGTGGAACTGTAAAGAGGAACCTAAGAGGGAAGTGTAAAGATGGATTCGTAAAGGCGAGTGAATTTCAAGTGTAATATTAGACTGAGTGAAATGGAGAATGTAGGGAACATAGCCATAAACACTGCTTTATATGAAAAAGTGAATTTGTAATAAATGTTCTTTCTACTTTCCCACATTCTGCGTTTTTTCTGTGGGGAACCATGACAACAACACTGTACTGGGAAAGTGCGCCCCTGAGAACCATCTTATAAATGTAGCTCAAACTCGAAATAGTCTGAAATTGTTCAATGGCAGTATCCAAACAATTCGGAATGCTTTGCATACATCCGTGCAAATATTGAGGTAAAGAATTTGTATATTTGGCCATGTTTGTGAAGCTGTTCACGCAACATTTATTAAATAGGTTTAATAAGGATATATGCATAAACCGAATTTTACCTGGAAGTCTAAAGCAATATAGGAAACACCAATCCGCCCAGGAATCCGCACTCGTCCAATACTCATTAAGGAACGATAATAATGTTGGAGTGGTTCGGAGCTTTGCTTTTTAATAAATAGCCCACAGGTGTTTCATAATAATAAATGTGAATGTTCAAAACAACCGATGCGAAACTTCTGGAAATGTGCTCCTGTTAAATGCGCAAATATGTGTGCATGTACTGCAATTCTCTTTTGATAATCATGGCCTAGGTTGTCAGACAAGAATTTTTGGCTTAAGGCTATGTTATCACAACTTTGGCGTCCTTTTGAAGTATGCTATCAAGTGCATATTTCCACTCAAGCTTGGTTTCACTAAAGCCTAATGTTGTTTAATTAAAGCTCAATTTAGCAAAAGACCTATCATGCATGTTTGATACCGGTTTCTTAAACGGCACAAAGCTGATGCAAACATCAAATTTAGTTATGCCTGTTTATAGGACTTAAGCGTTGCCAATACTCACGCAGATTTTTGGGTGACAACCTGGGTAACGATTATCGAACAGGTAATGCAATGCATATATATTAAGAGAACATTTTCAAGCTTTTTTGCACTGCTGTTTTAGGAATTATAAAAGTAATTTCTCTTTTAGCCCCAGCCGTGTGGCCGGCAGTTTATTCAAGGGACGAAGAAGAGACACTCGGCGCAAAAGTTAAGACGGCGCAATGGACAGCATGGTCGCACATATCTTCCACTAACGCAATGTTTGTTTACCACGCGGGAAAGGCGCCTTGGGGGTCTCGCCACAGCGGCGCCGGCGAAAGCGCGCCTGGCGCGCAACATCACACCTTCCAATTTGTGTGGCCTTGGACGGCGGTAGATGTAACTTATATAAAGGTATACATGCTGAAAGCTGCAAAGTAACCCATAACTGCGTAACCCTTACGTGTATACGTATGTAAAGGTTACGAAGATATAGGTTACATTTGTACCTTATAAATTATAGGTTACAAAAATTCGAAAATGTATACCTCTATTAAGGGTTACCCAGCTTAGAGTGTACACTCTAATCCTGGTAACCCATAATGTAACTTCTAAACGGAAGTAACCTATAAAATAAAGGTTACAATAAATCAATTTTGATGTTTTCTTTATCCCAGTCCATTCTAAGGGTTACAAGAGTGAAGTTAAAAGCGGTTTATAGGTTACATTAATGATTTATAGGATACTTCAACAAAATCTTACATGTAACCTTTACGTTGTAACCTATAAAACGCCCTGTAACCTATAAGATATGCTCGTCGCGCCTTCTCTCCAGGCGGCCGTTGATTTCTCCGTTGCATGACGGGATATAGAGAAATGGCGGCGCCCGCAAGCCCGGTGGCCACGTTTTAGCGCCGCTCGAGCCTTTTTACCGCTGTGATACCCCTACGATGAAGCAAGGACTGCTGTTACAAGACTTATTTGTCGGCGTGAGTCGCGGAGGCTGCGGCGAGCTTATTTGTGACTGGCAGCTCTACGCGGCCCGTTCTTCTATGACCAGTATCAAGTTCGCATGTTGGACCAGTGCCCCGGCGCCAGTGAAAGCGAACTCGGTGAGTATATTCCTGTAACGGTTTCCGTGTTTTCGTTGGATGGATCTTTTCGCTGGGGGCTTTTCAATTTGAAATTGCAGTATTCGGGAGGGATTTTCGTTACCTGACTGGTTGCTTCGCTAGACGTTTTCTGTTGTCCGCGACGGCAATTGAATGAAATCACGGGCTTGCGTTCGTTGCGTCAGACTAGAGCGGACGATCGGGAAAGCCCACGGGTACATTATAACAGATAACTGCGCTCGTGACCTGCTTTCTGCTCTGTTTGCGCGCCTTCGTCATGTGTTGAGCGTTTTCTTTACGCTGTTGGCTGCATCGGGCGCACTGTCAGGTAGCTGTGTTTGAATAACTGAATTTTTTCCCATTAAAGTCTTATAGTATCGCGCTATTCTCTGGGTATTATCATTTTGTTTGAGCCGTCGGGAAATGTTCATTTTTCTCGCTGCATATATTCGGAATGGTGTCTAGGTTATTGGTCTTGTAGTAATATATCTGGATAAACACAAGGTGTGTGCTGCAGATAAGTAGTCCACTAAATGGTGCCCGAAATTTCTAAACTCACTTTTGTCCAGCACAAGCCCCCTTTTTTTTGTGAAAGTTTGCCCTACCGCACATACAACACTCTTCATTTTTGTCATTCTTTTCCTTGAGTAGGTAAATTTGGTAATAGTCATTTTGAGACAGCGGGCCATTTTCACCATGTTAATTGGGTTTATTATTCTCATTCACACAAATCAGTCGTTTATTTATTCACGTGGTATTGCAGGGCAAATGGTTGTCTCGCGTGATCCTAGTGTAGTGGAGTAAAGCGACTTTACAGAATGGTGGTATGTATGAGCCAGCATGCAGGCTGCTTGATTGTTGTTGTTTTTTGATGATACAGAAATTGTGACGAATTACCCAGAGACAGGTGCAGGTGTAAAAATTGGTGTTGCACCCTCATCGGTTCCCGGCTCTTCGAAAAGTGTGGTTGCCTGTGGCTACCTATGCTATGACTTATCAGCACTACTGTTTTTCTTGCAGGCAGTGTTCATTGAGCTGACAACCAGGACACCCCTGCGTATGACACAAGTTGAAATGAAGTTTGATTTCAGTGGAAACAACGGTATGAAAATGCAATAACTAAAACACATTCATTCAAATACTTTTTGTAAAGATGGCACCCAGGCCTGCACAGACGAAAGTATGATTCACTTGTAAAAATGCGAGGCCTTTCTTCAAGTGTTATGATGTTATATTTCGTATCTTATTTTGCCTCATGTTTAGTGACTCTTTCTATCAGTTCGTTACTACATGAACGTTATGAATTCACATAACGATTTCCTCAGCATGGAGCTTTGTAGTTTTTCAGCAACTCTAGTTATTCTATAAGATACGTGGTTTTGCAGAGCCAAAAAGAAGAACTCTTTTTCGAAAAGAGCTCTTTAAGTAAGCTCCAGTTGTTCGTGAGTGCTTGTGCAGTGTACTTTTCTTCGTCTTGTCAAGTTTGAGGTGTTCTTTCATTATGAATGTATGCCAACTGCCTATCTCTAAAGCATATTACATTTTAACCCAAATAACCCTTCGAGTCATTACAGGTACAGACCTCCTGGGAATGCCACTTGAAGATCGGTGCAACTTCTAGATATATGCTCTCCCACAACACATCTGGACGAAGAAAAAATGTAAGTTGGCGATTCCTTTTTACTGATAGCCGACGAAGAAACCACCGATAAGAACCCTTTACCGAAATGAAAAACGTTTCGGCTTCCACGTGGGATCCTTGTTCAAAATGAAACTGCCAGTACAAGGGGGGAGGGAGATGTTTAAGTACAGCCAAAAATGTGACGCAGACGGCGTCATCATCCTGAAGGCGCGTTTCCTGGGTTTAGTGCGACGTTCGCTCTGTTGCGTGTCCTAGTGATTCCACATGAAGGCGCGGAAATCTTTTTGTTTTTTGTTTTGCAAATGTATGTCAGTTTATCTCGTAGCCCAAAGTTTCTGCCTGTTCTGGGTGAGCATGCAGAAACATTTCGCAGGATAAACTGGCGCACTGCACAATTAAAATTCGGGAAGGTTGCCCGGTATGACTATAGTAGCTTCGCGTTGTTCTGAACAATCCGGCGAAATTACTCTGTGTAACGATTACTGAAATGATGTGAAATTATTTGAAAGGCCGTAAATCACTCCTTCTCGGGTGTGGCCTTTCATTTCATTCTCTGGTCTCCGTCTTCATTTTCGTGCAATATATTTTTCGTACTTCACATGCCTGTGGTTTGGTGTGAGGGGCGTATGGTTGCACTAGATTTTGTTCTTTTTCTGAAATTTTCTGTAGATGGCTCTTCAAGGTGGGGAAATCCAAGTGACGGCCCCTCACATGTACACCTCCATCTGCGGCAGCACGGAACAAGTTATTCAGATGACTTCGGGAAATCTTCAGCGTGCCCTGATTTTGGGCCTGCTTGTGTACTACGTAAATTGCAAGCTTATCTCTGAATTTTTCCAAGCGCCTTTTTCATGCAGAAAATTATAGATCCCATTTAAAGTTTGTCCAAAAGACAGATTGCAATCGGCCTAGAAACTTGTTAGTGCTGCATAAAATAACTTGGCATGGGAATCACAACTCAGGTGGAACTGTAAAGAGGAACCTAAGAGGGAAGTGTAAAGATGGATTCGTAAAGACGAGTGAATTCCAAGTGTAATATTAGACTCTGAGTGAAACGGAGAATGTAGGGAACATAGCCATAAACACTGCTTTGTATGAAACAGTGAATTTGTAATAAATGTTCTTTCTCATTTCCGACATTCTGCGTTTTTTCTGTGGGGAACCATGACAATAACGCTGTACTGGGAAAGTGCACCTCTGAGAACCATCTTATTAATGTAGCTCAAACTCGAATTCGTTTGAAATTGTTCAATGGCAGTATCCAAACAATTAGAAATACTTTGCATACATCCGTGCAAATATTGAGGTAAAAAATTTGTATATTTGGCCATGTTCGTGAATCTGTTCACGCAACATTTATTAAATTGGTTTAATAAGGATATATGAATAAACCGAATTTTACCTGGAAGTCTAAAGCAATATAGGAAACACCAATTCGCCCAGGAATCCGCACTCGTCTAATGCTCATTAAGGAACGATAATAACATTGGGGTGGTTCGCAGCTTTGCTTTCTAATAAATAGCCCACACGTGTTTCATAATAATAAATGTGAATGTTCAAAACTACCGATGCCAAACTTCTGGAAATGTGCTCCTGTTAAATGCGCAAACATGTGTGCATGTACTGCAATTCTCTTTTGATAATCATGGCCTAAGTTGTCAGACAAGAATTTTAGGCTTAAGGCTATGTTATCACAACTTTGGCGTCCTTTTGAAGCATGCTATCAAGTGCATGTTTCCACTAAAGCTTGCTTTCACTAAAGCCTAATGTTGTTTAACTAAAGCTCAAATTCATGCCCGCAATTTACCAAAAGACCTATCATGCATGTTTCATACTGGTTTCTTAAACGGCACAAAGCTGATGCAAACATCAAATTTAGTTATGCCTGTTTATAAGACTTAAGCGTTGCCAATACTCACGATGATTTTTGGGTGACAACCTGGGTAGCGATTATTGAACAGGTAATGCAATGCATATATATTAAGAGAACATTTTCAAGCTTTCTGGCACCGCAATTTTAGGAATTATAAAAGTAACTTCTCTTTTAGCCCCAGCCGTGTGGCCGGCAGTTTATTCAAGGGACGAACAAGACACCCGACGCAAAAGCTTAGACGGCGCAATGGACAGCATGGTCGCACATATCGTCTTCCACTAACGCGATGTTTGTTTACCAGGCGGGAAAGGCGCCTTCGGGGTGTCGCCACAGCGGCGCCGACGAAAGCGCGCCTGGCGCGCAACATGACACATTCCAGGTGTGTGGCCTTGGACGGCGGTACATGTAACTTCTATATAGGTATACATGCTGAAAGCTGCAAAGTAACCGATAACTGAGTAACCCTTACGTGTATACGTATATGAAGGTTACGACGATACAGGTTACATTTGTACCTTATAAATTATAGGTTACAAAAATTCGAAAATGTATACCTCTATTAAGGGTTACCCAGCTTAGAGTGTACTCACGCGTTATTCAGTCGAAGGCCACAACTTTATCGCTACGTTCACCTTTTGTCAGCTAGAATCATCGAACTGGTGCAGTCCGGGGTCGGTAAACAAAGACAGAAAAAAAATGGTGGTCCGGAGGTTCTGTGATCATCTCGTATTTCGGAGGACCACGGTTCGAATCCCACCCAGAGCAAAAGTTTCCTAAGTTACCTTTCAAATGAATTTGCCACTTTATTCGTAGACACCTCCCTGAGAAACATGGATGTGAATCCGAGCATACATTGACCAGCGTTTTGTCCTTTGAGAAGTCAGTCGTTTTGTATACCGTACGTCTGCCATTTTGTGTGCCATGGACGCCCAATTTTCGAGCAACATAGTTAACTGACGCTTCCGCATTTAAAAAAAATGTGATCTACGCAGCGACATCACGCCATGTGAAGCGTCACGCTCTCATTGCGAGTTGTCCACGTTCAGGCGCACATTTTTAAAAGGACGCTGTGTCTCATCAAAGGCCCACTTCGCCCTTTTGATCTCAATGGTTGCTCGTTTAAGCGCGCTGGGCTCATTTAGGCCCGATTCACTGTGTTTTTTAAAAGCGTAGGCGATATCCCGGGCGCCGGAAGTGCCTAGGAGTGTGAGGTAGAGGGCGACAAGAGGCAGAGATGGGCCGAGCATCACGAAAAGAAAAAGTTTTTACTGCGACGGGGAGCGATGAGATGTGTTTAGCGTGAGAGGATTGTATATGCGCATATTTGTCCCTCTGCAGGCGCGTGCACAAAATGCTTGTTTCGACATTCCTGCGACTGCTTTTTCGCTTTTGCTTCCTGCTGGTGCCTCGACATCGTGAATAACTCCACCAACGAGCTGTGCTTCTGGAAGAAAGAGCACCGGCTGGTATACCGCTACACTGGCGGCGTGCGCGCGTGCACCCCGCAGTGCTGCCTGTCAACGCAGCAGTGAGCGCTGGAGCGTCCGCACGGCGCGACACCCCGAAACGCATTAGCCGAGGCGACGTTTCCTCCTTCGCTCGCTGTCTGCTTCCTCTGGCGTGAATTTGATGAAGGCGAGCAGGCAGTCACAACGGCGCCGACTCACAAAGTGGCCGCCTATTTGCGTTCCGGCCGCTTCTCTCTCTCTCTCTCTCTCTCTCTCTCTCTCTCTCTCTCTCTCTCTCTCTCTCTCTCTCTCTCTCTCTCTCTCTCTCACACACACACACACACACACACACACACACACACACATCATTTTGTGTGTGTCGCACACGATCAGTGGTTTTTATAACTGCTTATCTTCGAATAATTTTTCAGTCCTATTCAGTGACGTGGCAGACGGCGATACGATTAATTATTGGCAATGCAAGCGTTTGATATCACCACATCATGGGACAGCAAATACAGCTTGTTATTTCCTCCCTGGCAATTCCACAATACGGCGAAACTTCGCAAACTCGCTTTCCGTATGCCTGCGTTTAGAGATAGTGAATGCCCGTTACAGAAGTTTCGCAACCAGGTTCAGAATGAGTAATTCTGAGCAAAGACGATTTTTTTCCGCTTCTATTGGAAACTGTGCATGACATCATTTCTAGGTGCTCTGTATATGTTATCAGGAGCGCTAGGAAAGAGGTGTGGGTAATACTGAGCGTGATGGCGTATATATAGTTCATAACCTAAATTGTGCGACGTACATCACTTGTACACAAGATCGCTTCTGCGTTCTCTCCTCACGAATCAACGATTGGGATTTTTTCTCGTACTGGTGGGGGTCTTTACTTCCATCAAAGAAGTATCGCCGCGGCAGTTTCGAGACAGGGAATTCCAGAGTAATGTCAAAACGCAAAAACCCGTACGCCGCAATGCTTCTCCTTCCAGATCAAACCTACACGCACCACTCAGTTTACGAGTATGCATAAAATTACGCATGAAAATCGAAAACTCTAGGACACGTAAGCCCTCTCTGCGATGCATTGAATGCGAAAGCATTAGTGTTGAATCGTCAAACGTATATGTACCGGTATTGCGTGCGCCGCCACGTTGTATTGTGCCGTTGCGTGCTTCATTCTCCTTGTAGACAGTACTGCCTGCGCGCAACCTGTCGCGGCAGCGCCGTACAATCGCAGTTGTTTCACAGCTGCTGGAGAGAGGTAGGCGCCTCGCTCTCCATCGCAAGCGGTAGCTTCAGGTTCTTCGCTGGCGCGCCACGGCTGCTCCACCCTCGGTTTTCTTCGTGGTGGGCAATTTCACGTTCCTTGGAGCTCGGTTGGCCGCTGCTTTGGCTCTCTCCACCGCTCCCGTTCCTCTTCTGCGCCGCATTGCCGAGGGAAACCACTTTTCACAGCTGCTGTGCATGTAGACAGAGTAGAGTCTATCGCAGTATGCACCATGCAATTCGAAGAACGAGTGCCGCGTCGAAGGTAGCGCACCCATTTTGTGTACAGTCATTAGGCGGTGCCTATGGTGCAGCCAACGTCTTTATATCGGCTGAACGGCGCGCGTCTGATGGCGCACCTGTGTCCTTTCAATACAGTCAAATACGGATATATCGAACTCCAACGGGATCGCGAGATAGTTCGATATATGAAAAATTCGATATAAAAAATATAGGCTCTGAGACCTCACCTATGGCGAACGATCACTTACCGATGGGCGCATTCAAGAATGCCAACTAATTCCGCACTCACGACGCAACAGGATGCTTTATTTCCGTGAAAAAAAAATCGCTGATCTTGGCCTGCTTCTTCGTCCTGGAAATGAAATTAAAGACCCTGGTCTCAATCTTCTCGAGGCCGTCCAGGTGCCACAGCCCAGTTCCTTCCATGTCGCCGCAACAACGGCGAATCAAGCTGAACGCAGCGGCCACTTCACCCGCAGAGTACGATCGTGTAGCCGCCTCCTCGTCCAGACGATCTTCACCACTCGAGCTATCGGCCTGGGTTCCTGCGACCGCAGATACAATATCCTCGTCACCGAGGCTCGAAACAGCCTGAACATTGGTGTCAGCGTTCACGAAGTCGTCGGAAGACACTCCGGCTGGAACAGCAGCCGGGAAAAGGGACAACAACTCACGAAACGTGTCGCCCATGCACTCGTCGTCGTCGTCGCCGTCTTCGCAAGCTTCGGAAAGTTCGGCCGTCACAAAGCCTGCCTTCCGGAAGCAGTTGGCCACGGTCTCCTTCTTCACGCCGTTCCAAGCGCTTGTCATCATATGTATGGCTCCCAGCAGGTCAACCTTAAGCTCGGTGCCCACGCGGAGGTTCATCAAAAGCCTATCGAGGAGTCGCCTCCTGTACCCGACCTTCGCCATGCCCGCGCATTCCTCCACATCCTCCTCAACCTCAATCGGGGGTGCAGCGACCGCCGAAGAGCACCTACCAGCTCCCGCGGCGTTCGATATACCCGATGTAGGGAAAAATACGGTTCGATATAAACGTACGAATTCCTATACTTTTACACAGAATTTTCAAGGGGATAATTTATGAGTTCGATATAGACAATAATTCGATATACCCGTGTTCGATATATCCGTGTTCGACTGTATTGTCCCCATTCTTTTCCCTCTGCGTCTTTTTTTTTCCTCCCTTAATTATTAAGCTCGAGAGCCCTGTCAATCCCCCTAGCGCGTTATACGGAAACGTGTTTGCTAGTCGCGTAGTTGCTATTTCCGTAATTAGCCCGTTGAAATTATTCCTGTTGGCCGCAGTATTCATGTATCTAACACAGATTTCCTAATGGAAGGCAACAACCTTTTAGCTATGTTTACCTTTAGTCGGCTAGAATCAGGGGCTTCGGAAGAAGAGGGGGGAGGGGGGGGGGGGTCAGAGGGGCTCGAGCAGCTCTCCCTGCTGCGAAATAGAAGCGGTTCAGCCCCCTCTTCTTGACACGATTAGATAAATCATGACCCTAAAATTAAAAAAAAAAAAAACTGGTGGAGAGGTCTGATGCGCCAGGCTCAATGAGACTGAGACATTTTATAAGAACGTATGAGTCATCTGCCAAGGCTAATTGTTACTTAATTCCCAATTTGCCTTGTTTTGTTTTCTTCTTTTGAATTGTTACTGACACATTACTACCGCTGGAGATTTGCTGTTCCTGCAAGGGGGTAAATTACTTCCTTTCCATAGTTTTATTCGCGATATCGATTGTATCACGCGTAAAGGCGTCTGCAAGCGCAGTTACAATGCCAGGAATAGGGTACGATTGCTCTCCCCTAACATTAGAAATAATAACCCTAATACGTTCCGTAGGATGTATAAAAGCGATAAAGGGCTTTTACTTAAAATAAATGGCGTTTGATTCAAGATTTATTTGGCAAAGGAAGAGCCGACTTTTGTAAAAACATGCACATTTTAGACGCCGAAAAAAAAAACGCAGTCTGGATTCTAGATCCACAAAATCACCATCAGCAGCAGCATCATCGATTGCCTTGAGCCGTCCCTCCCTCCTCCCCCCCCCCCCCCTCAATATACTTCCGAAGTCTCTGGCTAGAATCGTTGTGCTGTGTTGATTCAGAGGTTTTCTCCTTGACCGGCATTCTGGAGGATTCTGATTCGAATCCCACTTAGGTGCACATTTACCCCATTTTCGCTTCTATTCTGTTAGTTGCTTTGTTAATAGGAGCTCCCCCGAGAATAGTGACGTCATTCCGAGCATTCAGTGACCCGCAGTTTTTTATTTTTGTGTGCCACCTGTCAGCCATTTTGTGTGCCATAAGTGCTGGATTTTTCACCTGCATATTTAACCAATGCTTTCGCATTGGAAGAAATCACCCAACTTTTGTATTGCATTCCTGTAACACATAATGTCATCGCAGTTGCAGATTGATGTGATCGGCTTGGGCAGGAACGACAATAGCAATAAATATCAATGTATGTTGGGAGTATACATGGATATACGAAGAAAGGGGTTTAGGGCGGTAAGGGAAACTGCTCGCGCTTGGCGGCAATTTGTATGGTCGACTAGAAGTTCAGAAGCATCCTGGCCAGAAGACACAAGGTCTTAAAACTTTGCTTTTGACCGTTCAAGCTTATGCGTGGGATTTTTTAGGGCCCAGAAAGCTCGGTTGTGCATAAAGCCGACGACCTCTTGCGTCTCGCCTGAATGATCCTTCGCGTTTTCGTAAGATGAAAGGAAGCGCCACGAACACCGCAAGCTCTTGTTGTGTTGGCACCGATTCGTCGAGTTTATTTTTCTTTAAAGGTCGGTCGGTTCCCTCAAAAAACAGCATAAGAGGTAGTGCTATGTAAAGCATTATTTAATAAAAAAGAACCGCAGCGATTTTTTTTTATTTGTCCGCGAAGTGTAGCTCGTACGACGATACTACAAGGGAACAACAAAGCTCTGAAGAAGAGACGCCGCGAGCGCTCGGCGCGCAGAAGAGGCAGGCCGAGGGTTATTTCGCCAAAGTGCTGCGCAGACGCTTTATAGCCGCGATGCGCGGCGACTTTCCGGTCGGAAAGCAGAATCGGCTGCGGAGGCAAGCGCGGGCGCTGAACGATGGCGACGTAGCGGCGACCACTGGCAATAAGCAACCGCGCGGCTTGCTCTCTCTCGGCGCGAGGAGTACGTGCCTCTTCGGCATCTGTTTATTCCTCCTGCCGCCGCCTTTAACATGATGTCTCGGGTCATTCGTTATCTCCGCCCCCGAAGCCGCCGTGATCGTAACAGCGGCGCCGGCCTCGTGTTTTAGGTCGCGTTGTACATACCGATTGAGGAAGCGACCAGAACCTGCAGTCTCAGTCAGAAAGGACAAAGTGAAGCCAATGGAGAAGCGTGGGCGATGAATAAACAGAAACCGAGCATGTGCTTGTCCTACTACCATAGCCACCGGGCCTCTCCATAAAAATAAATGAAACGTTAGCTTTAAAGAGGCCATGAAGATAAAACACGTTTGGTTCATTCAAAAGATTGACTCGTTAGAATCATACTGACACCACTTTTAACGTAAACTTCGCTCAAATAAGCTACATAATTAAGAAAAAAGGGAATGGCCATGCGACCCACTAGCTCATTTCCCGCAACAGAACCTGTTATGCCTAACCAGCCAGATCTGCGATTGGCGGAGGCCGCCAAAAGCAAAGGCAAATTTGGCAGAGCTTATAAGCTTGCCGAACGAGCTTTTTTGCACTTAAATTTAGGGCACATTCTTTTTAAAGCAGTCAGAATGGTGGGACAAACAGTGGAAGTTACGAAAACACACGTAAACATAGAAGTACCGATGCGTACTGCTGTTGCTATACTGCGCGCACTGTGCTTGGTTTAGCTGCTCAGGACTACGGGACTACGGGGCTTTGGGGTTGTCTCAGACGACACTGGCCGATTGCCGCTAGCAACGGTGTCTTACGTGACCATATTTGTCGAGCGAGCGCAATGTTTCACGAAACGATTACGGTATTTTCTCCCTGAACAAAAACAAGCCAGGTTTAAATACGGTCAAAAAATAAGCAGTGGCTTAGCTCGGCAATGCCAGGATATACGTATCGTGAGCTAAGGTTGTGCAATCCAATCCAATCCAATCCAATCCAATCCAATCCAGTCCGGTCCAGTCCAGTCCAATCTTTCCAGTCGGTTTCACTCCAGTCACTGCTCCTCGCCATGCGCAGCACGGCTCTCCAGAATACGCGAAACAGCTATCAAGCGCCTCCGGCGCAGCGTCAGACTTGGCTACTGCGCAACAGAGGCGCAAAGCTGGGTACGCGCCGGCGCCAGTGTGTCTGCCGCGGCTATGACGTCACTCCTCTGGAATGCGCAGACCGGCGAATGTGCAGACCCAATTCTCCACACACCCGTACTCCAATTGAATTGGATTCCCAATCCAATCCAATACAATCCAATTTAATCCAATCCAATCCAAATCCAATCCTATGCTTCTCGCGCTTGAGCAGCACGGCCATTTAGGGTCCACGCGAAACTGCTCTACCTCGGCCAGTGTAGCTTACGCCACAGTACAAACCAAAGGCAGAAAACGGCTTCCCGCAGTATGGTGGCGCCATCTAGGTTCACTAACGGTAAACAAGGCTTCGGAATCGGCGGCAGAGCAGTCGGTTCCTGTGATGTCATTGAAGACCACGAAAACACGTGATTTTGTGGGAAAATCAAAATTTTAACTTGAATTGATTGATTTCTCAGTGAACAAAACATTGTTTGCATTTGGACAAGCACTGGGGCCACTATAAAACACGAATTTTTTCCAATACAAGCTTGTATTTTGTCTTCATGGCTTTTAAAGAACTATTAATATAAATTTTCCAACAAGTGCTGTTGCTGGGTGTACATTCCAACAAATTCCGCCAATACAAACTCATAAATAATAATGCGTAATCATGCGAACGGCAAATAAACTTCGCTGTTCGATATCTCGGAGCACGGATGCGCTAGAAGAATTCTGCCAAATGAAACTGCGGAGAAACACGATTGCGTCTAACCTTTGAATAAAAACATGCCTGATTACTGCAGCCACTAAAAAGTTAAATATTCGATGTTAGTTAATTAAGCCACCGAAAACAATATTTACCACCTTATTATGTGTTCCCCTTGGAGCATAACATCACTGTAGAGGGGGTCTTCACGTAAATCTAAGCGCCTAATTAAAAAAAAAACGTGTCGACTTAATTTTGATCCCCCTGCATACTGTTTTGCTTTTTAAGCGAATCCGAGTGGTCATTCTACAGCACCATGTCTGCACCGAGGAAGACAATGGGCTCATTAACACACTTTACGTCACACGCGTGGCAACATTTCTCGTCGTACAAGAAGCGACACATTTGGTCGGAGTCACGCTATCGTTTCAGGGATAACCAATAGCCAAGTTGGTTGTCGGGTGTTAGGCGCGTAACACATTGGTCGGTTGGTCACCAGGGGCCAGGGGGCGAAGGCAGCGTGTGAAGAAGCGCCCCTCTCGTTCGGCGCCTTTCACACTCACAGGCTCTAGAATAAACGTTTTTCCGCGATCTGAAGGGCAATCTTAAGCCTTTATCATTTTTTTTTTGCCGTTACCGATCCTTAATTTAAAGAAAAAAACGTCAGCTTAGTGGTCCCAAAAACGCAAACGTACCAAACAGCGTATGGGGAAGACCTTTACCGTCGATATAGCGTTTGCCCAGAGCTCCTCTTGTGTCCCGCCTGGACTAACTCCTTAATTTCCGGGTGGTGAAGTGCCTTTTTTTTTTTAATCTAAACGCTTTGCAATACGTTGGCACACATCAGTGTTATTCTGAGTAGCACTGTCCTGTTTTTTTATCACCAAGATAACACAGACGCAGCCGTAAAAACAACAGAATCCGGAAAGGGAAGTATAAATAAATAACAGCCGAGAGTACCTGTCACTTTAGAGGTATTGGAAGAAGCAAATCACCGGTTTAAACTGTTCTCGTTAAGTTAAAGAAGTCATCGAGAGACGGATGCTTTGTCGACGCCCATCTATATGGCCTGTGATAAACGGAGGAAACGGAACCAATGAATGAACAAGATTTTCCAGATAAATTAAAACAAAAATGTAACATTACTACCAAGAATGCATGGAAAGCACGGCAAGAGTTACTAAAATGTTCATGCATTTTTGCCAGGATTCCACACTGCATGGCCTATGTTAATCACGTTGATATCTACATTTGGCGTTGAACGCACTGACGCAACATCTGAGCTATAAAACACGCCGCACAGCAGAGAGTTCCTAATTACTCTTAGACCACATTACTTCTTCCCCATCGCCCAATCCATGTGTACACCGATGTCTTGTACTTCATTTTCATAAAACTTTGTGCGTACATCGTAACACCAGACAGCATTATCCAATATACAATCACAAGGGTGAAACGGCGTCGTTTTGAGAGCCTCGTGCAATGTAAGCGTGGCTTACAGTACATATAAAAATATTAGCGGTTCCCCGAAGTTATGAACGCCAAACCAAATTATGCAGTTCATTTTAAATGTGAAGTATTTCTTTGGACAGGTGCGTCACGACAACGGTAGGATGTGTAGTGCCACTACCGTTGTTGTCTTCGTTGATCAACGTTCATGAGCTCACCATCCACTGATGCGGCATTGACAATAGTGAAAGGCACTAGGATTGTGTCGGCGTGCACCTAAACAACGGCAATCCGAATTTCACGACTGGAAAGTTTCTGTATTCGGTGCGAAGCCAATGTTTGTGACTCACGCATTCCCCAGGTTTCTTGAAGTATATATGTTTAGTGAAGGCTATATCGTGGCGCCACTTTAATTATTTCACATTTTATCATACGTATGTGAAACAAATTATGCGACGCTTCGTTGCCAAGCGAACCCAACGAGATGGTCAAGTTTCCCAACTTTCTGATCAGCACTTCGTTCATTGAGAACAATTGCTAGATATTAGCATGCCTTTTCCATTTTTCAATATTTGAGAGCCGTTCTTAGCTATTATTCACACATTATGTTCATTCCGTTGGCCAGTGATGTCCGCTAAACGGCCACTATGACGTGCGAAATATGAGCTGTGCAAAAAAATACAGAGCTAGACAAAAACTACACGCAGCACATCACCAGCTGTCAGCAAATTTTAATGTAATTCAAAGAAAGGACGACTAGACGTAAGATATCTCGTCCAGACACCCAATGTCCAATATTATGATCTTCATGGCTTGCGGGGCGGCTCCCTTACCAGTCATACAAAGTTCAGTGCTCCACCTCATAATCTTGCCAGTTCATGACAAATTCCCATGATTAGAAGCGCAACAAAAAATACACGGACGGTGAATACGGAGTAGACAAGACGGGCGTTGCCAGAGTAGCACCTGTCTTGTCTACTCTGTATTCACCGTCCGTGTTTTTTCGTTGCGCTTCTAATCATGGGAACTATTCAGCAACTGGCTCAACAACAACCCAACAAGAAGTTCTTCTCGTGACAAATTGTCGGACATCATCGGCAACATCACATAATGGACACAGTGGCATTAAGGCGATGTTCAGCTCGAAAATCCACGCTGGTGTTGTCGGCGTATTCCTCCGGATGTGCGAAAGCAAACACAACTCCTCTCTATTAAATTCTTTCGTAACAGCAGGTTGATAACCTGAAGCCACGGCGATCTAATATGAGCGATACTGGTCTACGTTAAAATGAGCCACTCTCCTGGTAAAGCCAGTAGATGGGGGATAGCCCTTCTCGGGGGAATCTGTCACGGCTTCATTTCCTAGGACTCTATGCCATGAACACCGTGCCCTCTTGCCGGTGTGCCTATAGGTGCGGGGCTTGTAACAATTGTCATCCGCAACGGTCACCATGAGCTCGAACGAGCAAAACACTGTACGGCAAGGCAAAGGTGACCCAAATAATTTCCGACGGGAGCCGGGACACTGTCACACAACTCGCGGCTGCATAGTTAAACACAACGGCCAACACAGCTGGCCACCCAAACAAGGCAGCGCAGCGGCCAACGCAACGGACCTTCCGAAAGTGTCAAGAAGATTGGGATAGCTTCGCAAGGGGTGAGCTTCCGTTCCCTTGTGAGTACAAGCCCGGCATTTCCTGTGCGCACCCAGCGCCCTCTACTGCTTCGTTTGGAACACGCTTATTCTTTTATGCGACTGCTAAAAGTGGTTTGCCGTCCTGCATCAGTATCCTTGGTGGCGGAATCGTAGGTTTTTTAGCAAACGCACCGGGTTCGGGCCCCAGAAGTGGCAATATTGTGTTCCAAAACGAGTCATTTTTCTTATTGAAAAATGTTCTCTTAGCTACTTCTGCGCGTTCTTTTCGTAAATAAAAGTGGTTTGGGATGTTTTAGGTTGGTTTAGAGGTGGGGCCCGGCATATCAACTTATGTTTTGCATGGCACCGGAAGTGCTAGGCTTGTACCAATCTTGAAACGAAACATGGTTCCCAGGGACGGCAGAAACAGTCATCATCAACCTTCATCGATCGCAACAGGTTGCTGCAATGGTGCGCATTCTTTTACAGCGTCAGATGTGTGGCCGTGTTGTTTTGTGACAACCCCGTATCAACCGAAAACTGATGCAGTGGCCTGTAAAGGGTGCACCGCCGAACACAGATGATTCTTGCGGCGAAGCACAGCCTGGTGTAGCAGCATCAGCGCCATTGTACGTGTTTGTGCACTAGGCGAACGTCGTGTTCCCCAAAGGCAGCGAAGGCGCTTATCGCAGGATAATTTAGCGCTGTGAGTGCGGCAGCTGCACGGGTGTATGCTCACCATTTTGCCGAAGATAGTCGCTAGCGCTCGAGGGATTACGTGATCACGTTGCTTGGCAACCCGCTTTTTCTCGCCTAGTGGGCAAGTGAACGTGCGCTTGTCGGCTGTTCGGATCATTGCTGATTCACTGTAAAAGCCTTGGCGCGCAAAATGGGGCGACCGAAGAACACCCCAGCGCAGGCAGCGGCTGCTTGCAAGCTTACACCTGCTTGTGAGAGCGAACACCCGTAGTGAGGGCGGCGAAGAACACTGCGGTGCACTTCAGCGACAATCGTTTTCCTTGAAAATGCAAATAACGTAAATTTCAAAGCGTTACCCCGTGTATATTTGCCTGCGTGTTTGCAATGCGAGCTCAGGCCCTCTGAAGTATTGTGCAGAAGTGGGTGGTGGCAGAGAAATGTGTAGAACGAAATTATTAATGGCGTTAACATTTCAAAGAACTCAAATTCAGACAAACTTGGTTTATTGCGGTCTTAATGCGGATCATCCATTTGTGGCGTTGGAAGCTGTCGGCACACTTCCGAGCTCTTTACGTGCTCCTTCTCGGCAACCGGAAAAATCGCGAAACATTCGCATTCAAAACTTATTATCTGGGTAGTGCACACTTCCTTCTCTCATGTCGCCCCTTTTCTGACGCCAGTGCTGGAAACTTTAAAAAATCTGCAGACACGGTCGTATGGCCGCCAGCACAGCGCAGTAATTTTACGCACCAGATGTTGTTTACTCAAAGGCACTTCATCCGGTGAGAAGCTGAGTAGTGGAGACGGATAGAACATCACCGCGGCCCTCACCAAGGAATAACATGCCCAATGAACCAGACTCCAAAACCGCACGCTTCCGGGGTCTGCCCTCCTCACGAACGAACTAGAAACGACACGAAATTTTCTGCCATTTTCTTTTGTCTTTTCAGCCATGGCAATCTAAAGAACGCCGTGGCTTTCGGCCTTTACCGTAACAAGAAGATACTACTTAGAACTTATCATCTTTACAATGGCTGCCACGCTAAAATAAACTGGCCCAGACGATTATGGGGCCCAGGCTTACGATGGTACTTGAAGCTAAATGAGAAAGGCTGCGAGCGCTGAAACTGTTTGCGGTAAAATCCTCCTCCCCTTTTGGTTCGCGCAGACCCCAATGAACCCGTTTACTTAAGAGCGTATTTTTATCGACGCGGAAAACCACAGGGTCGCTATAATGGCTGAAACTGAAGGGTCAGGAAGATTAAGGGGCGGGCGCCAACTCTGCGCTAGGGCAAAAAATGCGCCCAGTTGGAGGAGGAGGGGGAGGGGGCAAAAGGTGCCCGGTTGGGGGAAAAGAAAGCGCGTGCGGAGAAGAGCTCGGCTGCGAAAATCGCCTGCCGCGTAAAAATAGCCGGGATGCTCCGGAGATATCCTTGAAGAAGGAGACGCTCCTACTGGCGAGTTACTTTCAGAGTGTCAAAAGTTAAAGCTAATGTACTTACGCTCTAAGTCGTTCCCGTAGGGCGTCTTCCCCACAACGCTCCAGAATAACAAATCAAACTGGTGGAGTGCGCAAATTCGGCAAATGACAAGACCCAGCGTTCAAATTTCTTTAAAAAGGAATCTGCGGTCGGACATTGTGCAATGCGAATCGCCATACACGTCTCGCGTGTTGTCCCTGCGCACATCAATTTGTTCGGTCAAATGGTATTCTGGACCTCGTCAATCGCCGAATTTTCACAGTCGGTCACTGCGATTGGTTATTCTGGAGCGATGTAGGGAAGATGACCTGCGGCGGCTTCTAAGAATGCATTCATATCTGAGCTCGTATTCCCTGGCTGACTTCGCGCTCCCTGCTTGAGCTCGTGTTCCCTTTGGCGGCCGCAATTTTAAGGCCTGTGTAAAGGGTGGGCGTACATCACCTCGCTTCCTATATGAACGAGCCGGGAGACAATACAATATTGTTTAGTCACCGTAGCGATAAACGACCGTAAACCGAGGAATTTGCCACTGAGATTCCTCACAGTGATGATAAGCCCAAGTCGAGAACAACGCGTGAGTTTCCGTTAAACGCCAAGACGGCCGTTTGCCCTTTCAACCAAATGAGACGGCACATTAGGGCTAAAAACGACGTCGGCGGTGGCGCTTACATAAAGGAGCATATTACAGCGTTTACCACGTCCTCTTTTAGCGGCGTTCTTACAAAACTCCCGTCCGCCTCCTTCATCCCAGCACACCTTAATTAGCTATTATGGTGATCAACGAAGCACAGTAGGCCACTAGTGAGGACCAGCGTATGACTGGAGCAGAAAAAGCGGGGCCTGCGCTGTGACATTACGCAGGGTACGCGGCATTGGGTTGCGTTATAGAGAAGATGAGTCTCGGGTGAGACTTCAGTTCCTGTTATTCACCGAATTCGCTCATTCGGCACTGTTGACTAGGCTAAGGTGCCTCTCGGCGTAACACGGGGGAAGTGTTTCTTTTTTGTTTTGGTTTTTTTTTTTTTACTCTAACACCAGAAAAAAAATCTCCCTTGGGCCTGCTTCACTGCAATGCACCTGAACGATTTCTGTGTCAAAGGACTGAATTCGGCGAATTACGGTGCCGGTATGCGGCTTCATCCAAGACTTTCATTGGCGCTCTGACATTACAAATACTTTTTATTTCTATTTTTCAATGAGAAATGCAAATTGTTTTCCCTAGATTGATGAATTGTTAAGACGGTTAGAAAGCTTCGGAAATTGTGACCATTGCCAACCAATGCATAAGCATTCTTACGTCGCTTTTCCGTTTCACAAACTTTACATTTCCTTGGTGACATCCGAGGGAGACGTCAACCGAGACAGCATTTTTTTGTTTTGTGTGCCTGAGCGTGTGCGTGCGTATGCGTGCGTGTGCATGTGCGTGTGTAAGTACATTTACTTTAACACACACACACACGCACACGCACATGCATATGCACATGCACACGAGCACACATGCACACGAGCACACACGCACACGCACACGTACACGCACACTTGCACATGCGCACGCGCACATGCGCGCGCGCGCGTGCGTGCGTGCATGCGTGTTTGTGTGTGGGTGATTGCGTGAGTGCGATGGATTCGATAGACTTTTGGGATTCCATGAGATCACATTCAGTTTTTGTGTGTGTGTGTGTGATCGCGTCAGAGTGATGGATCAGACACACTTTTGTGATTTATGTATCATCTTCATAACTTTCATTTTCACCAGTTTGTACTTTTCTATTTTATGCTCGTTTTTTAGTCAATCGTGTGAGCGCGCTGGATTCGATGTACCTTTGCCTTTCCGTTGCTTTATTTGCAGTTTTCTTTTTTTATCGCGCTAGCGTGATTAGTCTCAGTTTTGATTTTGCCGCGGCTGCCAGCTGTCCGCTATCAGCCGTGCTCATCAAGCGTCCGCGTAAATACGTCATCAGTGCTAACAGGAAACAACTGAAGCAGCCAGGTACGAGGGCTGGCCGTAATGGGGAATGCCGAGCAGTCGCAATTAGATTGTGTAAAGGAGCACAATGATACTACGGCCGAGGCCACACAAAAAATATGCGATTTGCGCCGGCGCCGCGCCTGCGCACTGAACGCCAACGTACACAAGTAAACCACACTGCTACCATATGCGCCTGCTCGACCAACATTCTTTATTTTCGAGCATTTTTGTTCATTTAAAAACGCATAACTTTGTCGACTTTCAGTTTATGTCGATCAGCTTTCTATTGGCGTGAAGCTCATTTATGCACGTTAAAAGTTCACAGGGAAGGCTCGAATTTGTATTAATTCCCCAACACTGAGCCATTCTGGGCGTGCTGGAACCGTCATTCTTGATGGAAAACAATGTTTTATTTTTTTTCAAGCGAAGGTAGCACTAATCGACAGCAACCTGTTCAGCCGCTGCGTCGTTTGCACAAAAACTGGAGCGCCACGTTTGTAGGAGCTCTGCTGCCGGGGTGGCTTACAAGCCCAACAAATGGCAAAGTTGGGTATGGCAGCCATCCCAGGTCAATGCTTGCAGTGGGAACCAGTTATCTTCGGGATATATTATTGAGCCACTGCTTCCGCACCGGAGAGATTGGAGCCTAATAAAAACAAATGGCCTTTACCGTGCCGGGCTTGCTCAGCTCTACGTAACACATACTATCGCGTACGATATGTTCACTGGAAGTACGATGCAAAATTATTGCAGGATCTTTCAGCATATCCTTTCGCGAAAGCGTTTCTTTTGGCTAGGTTCGCTGAGCCTCCTGCCTAAGTCGACTATGACCTAGAACCTCGGCGTCAGACTTACTGCAGCATCTTTTTCAAGAATCGCTATTCATGCTGCTGCTACATCTCACAGGCTGAAAACCAACTAAGACTGCTTGGGAAATTTACGATGCAAGCTAGTGTTTTTTTTTTTTTTTTTTGTTATACTCGTGCTATTCGTCGTAAGGAATGGTATTTGACAGAGGGCCGAGTGTTTCTTCCTGTTTTTCTTTTTTCTTTTGATGAACTATATGAAACAGTGCGCGCAAAGTGATTCCTTCTAATGATTCCTTCTAAAGTGACTGCACGGCTCCGTGCTGACCCGAAAGCCCAAGCCCGGCCCGAAGTGTTTTTTTGACGGGCCCGGGCCGGCCACCGTGCTCAATGCTGCTCGTGGGCCGGCCTCGGGCTTAATTGGGCCTGGCCGTTAATATTTGCTACATGAAGTGTAGAAAAGGGCATTAGAGAGAATTTTCTGGGTTTACCTCCACACGCTTCTTGACGTTAGTTTTACGCATCGTTTTAAAGATGCTTCTTTGCTAGGTCTGATAGTCCTTGTACGCTGATTTTATTAAAAGTTCATGTACAGTATCAATATTTTGTTTTGAGGTTAACATACCAAAAATACGATTACAAGTAATGCCGCAGCGGATAACAGGTTAATTCAGACAACCTGGAGCACTGCAGTTATGTATATGTAACACCTGTGTTTCACATGTCGCACCCATCTAAATGCGACTGCCGTGGCCGGGAATCGAACTCTCGTGCTAGAGAAACAGCAGCGCCGAGAACCACTGCAGGCAAAATATTTTCATGCACGCAAAGTACTCGTGCATTGAAACGCGGCATTAAAAATTTCAGCACACCAACTTGAGCCCGAGACAACCACGTGATGGTGGCTGCGACGTAAGAATACGCGCGATTATTACGCCGATGTGACGAGAAGTGAAGGCGGCGGAAGCTAAATTAAGTACAAGCACTACTTAACCCCAAATTTTCGCGTTTCAATTCATGAGTGCTGTGCACACTAGATGCTCCGTCTCATTGCTCGCTACGAAGGGAACTCAACCAAATAATCATCAGCATCAGCATCATCAGCCTACTCAGGTCTACTGCAGGACGAGGGCCCCTCCCATTGACCTCCAACCACTCCTGACCTCCATTGCTCGAGCCCACAGTTCACCCCGCATTTTTTTATTTCATCCCTCCATCAGGTTAGTGGTCTTCCCTTCTTCTAGTAATTGTCCAGCGGTTGTCGGTTCGTCTCACTGCATGGCCTGCCCAAGTCCATTTCTTTTTCTTTATTTGAACTACTCTGGTTTGTTCTCTGATCCAGGAAGACCGTTTCCCGTCCCTGAGTGTTATACCTAACATTATTTGTTCCGTCACCCGTTGAGCCGACATAAGTTTATTTTCTAGTTGTTTAGTAAGGCGCCAAGTTTAAGCTCCGTATGTCATCCCCAGCAGTATGCAGTGGTTGTAAATTTTCCTTTTGAGTGACAGAGGTAGCTCCCTTTTAATTATTTGGGAGTGCTTGCTGAGTGCACCCCAGCCCATACCTATTCTGTGCCGGATTTCTCTCTCGTGGTTGGGGTCAGTGCAAACCATCTGATTGATTGATTGATTGTAGGGTTTAACGCGCCGACGCAACGCAGGCGATGAGGCGCGCCGTAGTGGAGGGCTCCGGATTAATTTTGACCACCTGGGGATCTTTATCGTGCGCCGAAATCTCGCACACACGGGCGTTTTTGCTTTTCGCCTCCATCAGAAAAGCGACCGCCGCGGCCGGGAATCGAACCCGCGACCTCGTGCTCAGCAGCGCAACGCCTTAGCCACTGAGCCACCGCGGCGGGTAGAAAACCATCTGTCCGAGGTACTTGTATTCTTTTACTTCTAGCGTTTCGTTTCCTAAGCTGAACACGATGTTTTTGGCGTGCTTATTCCTCATTACTTTAGAATTATTCATATTTATTTTTAGCCCCACGGCCGTGCTTTCAATTGTAGTTCCTCAAGCATTGTTTGCATGTGTTCTATAGTCGTCCTCGGCAACACTCAACCAACCAAACCCAACCAAGCATAACAAACAAATTTCCTTCAACGTCTAAGCCCGCGCCCGTTCACGCAAACGTGGTCCCTCCCTAGACTTAGAAATAAATGACCGGCCCAGGGCCGGGCCCGGGCTTGAGACGACGGTCCTGGGCTGGCCTCACTTACAGACGCGCGGGCCCTATAGCCGAGCCCGGGCTAGGTGTTATGGGGCTGGGTCGGGATCGCGCTTCATTAAGTGGGCTCGGGCCGGACACGGGCCTTAAAATCAGGCCCGCGCAATGCTCTACTTCTTCCTGTTCCTTCTAAATATTTTTTTTGTTTTATTCTTTCGCATGTACGCGCGTTATCAGACTCGTGGAATTCCATGGAATTCGCTAGCAAAGGGTTAGCAGCTGTGGACAGCTTTTGCGGTCGATATCCGGGTGGGTGCGTGTACGGTGGACACCGGCCAAGTGCGTGCTTTCGCCAGCCTAACTAAGTAACAATCTCCCGTAAAGAAACTGTTATTTCAGCACACCGCTCATCGCACAGCAGGTGTGGTTCCCCCAGTGTGAATCGGCAACGACTGAGCAGAACGAACCGAGAGAAAGACTAGATAACGACACTGGCAGGCCGGGAAAACGCGTATACAGCCGAGAAATGTGGATTAACTGCAGCGCCAGTCGGTGCAGTGGCGTCGGAAAGAACAAAAAAAAAATAGTGCCCTTCCACTTTGTGAAAATGGATGACCTGCGAAGCTGCACGCTCTCCACGGACTGCACGAAACAAAACACGTTGCTTTTAATTTGCGACTGAGCATACTTCCTAGCCAATTACCTTAATTAAATTTGGGAAGACCTGACCATTATCCTAGTGGACAAGCGTAGAGCTGTCTCTTTCCCGCTTCGTAAGCATCTTTCTGTTTGTGTAACACGTCAACCCAATCCACTCTACCATTGGGGACCGCGGACCGGTCGCATTGGGCTGTTTGACGGCCACGTTTAAACCTGACGCCATCACAACGGAGATGCCATCAGTAAGGGCATAAAACCTTTAGCAGCGCGTGCCCGCAGCCCCCTTCCTTCACTCCGAACCCGTGTTCGCATAAATTGATTGATAGATTGTAGGGTTAACGCGCCGACGCAACGCAGGCGATGAGGCGCGCCGTAGTGAAGGGCTCCGGATTAATTTTGACCACCTAGAGATCTTTAACGTGCGCCGAAATCTCGTACACACGGGCTTTTTTTCCTTTTCGCCTCCATCAGAAAAGCGGCCGCTGCGGCCGGAAATCGAACCCGCGCCCTCTTGCTCCGCAGCACAACGCCTTCCACTGAGCCAACGCGGCGGGTCACGCATATATCGGCAACTGGTCGTGAGCGGGTGCTTAGAAGTGAAGGACGCCGTCGAACAAGTCGCTCTGAAATGCATTGAACCTGAACAAGTGATATTGGCCCACGTCGGCGGTCCAAGCGCGCCAGTTGGAGTTCATAGGGGAGGGATTCGCAGCTACTCGACCAGCTGCAACTTGATGTGGCAACGGCTTTTCGTTCGTTTTCGCGCCCATTCACACTTCTTTTCGGGATGACGCGTCTTCTGTTTGCGCTCTTCTTCCTCGAAGCGAACTACAGTCGTCCGTCCCACAGGGAGTTGACACCTCGAAGGTCTCGACCTTTATTCTAGCGGACACACACGTATGTCCCTCTCGCTGCCCAGTCGGACCAATCCTATTGTCTGTGCAACACACCATCCCACACCAAAACGGCTCGATTGCGGACGACAGTTGAGAGGGCGCATTGAGCCATGAGACTCCCACGTTTAAATCTGCCACCACCACAACGGGTATGTCATCTGCAGCGGCATTAAGCCTTGCTGTGCGTGCATTCCCCCTCCCTCCACCTCTAACCTATGTACGCCTAAACCCGCAATCGGGGATGGGCGCATAATTAGGCGTGAAATACACCGGCGACGGGAGAGAGAAATACTTTATCTGCGGCCAGACTAACGCCTATTATTATTTTTCCGCCAGAAGATCTATGACCATCTGGTCAACGAGGGCCGCCGAAGCGACAATGCCGCCCAGAATGGCTTTCAAGCTAAAGGCGTATGTGCTCACGTCGGCGTTCCAACAGGGCAAGTTGCTTTCAACCGGCAGGGACCAGCAGCTAGTTGGCGAGGTGGAATTTGACGCGGCAATGGCTGCGGCTACATTCTCGGCGGCGGCGGTGGCGGCGGCTTTCGGGCGTTTTTACACCCATTCGCGCTGCTATCGCCTCTCCGCAATCATCTGATAACGGCGCTGCTAGAAATGTACATCACATGCGTCGCCCAAGAGAGGTTATTGGTAATATATACTCCGAGATACTTATAGGTAGTGACTCCAGTTAAAGTTGAGCCATTGAGATGATAAGTGGGAGGACTGGTGGGGTTAATTGCTCGGGAAACTCTCATAAACTTAAACTTGTTAACATTTAATTTCATACGCCATGCTTCGCACCACGTCGAAATGTAATTAAGATCAATTTGAAAACTCGCGGTATCAGATGGGTTAGAGATTTCTCTGTAAATAACGCAGTCATCAGCGAACAACCTTATAGACGAGTTAACAGTATCAGGAAGATCATTAATATATATCAAGAATAGGAGAGGGCTAATACATACCCTTGCGGAACACCGGATGTCACCGGGCAAGAACCGGAGTCATGGTCGTTTACGGAAACATACTGAGTACGATTTAGTAAGAAACACTCAATCCACTTGATTACATTGATGTCCAGATTAAGCTTACTGAGTTTGAAGAGAAGTAGTTGATGATGAACAGTGTCGAATGCCTTGGCAAAATCAATGAAAATACCAGCGATTACGCACGAAGTCGCGGGTTCGATTCCCGGCCGCGGCGGCCGCTTTTCTGATGGAGGAGAAAAGCAAAAACACCCGTGTGTACGAGATTTCGACACACGTTAAAGATCTCCAGGTGGTCAAAATTAATCCGGAGCCATCTACTACGGCGCGCCTGCGTTTCGTCTGCGCGTTAAACCCTACAATCAATCAATTAATCAATCAATCAATCAAACAAGTAAGCGATTACGGATGAGCGATCCAAGGCAGAAAATGTCATTAGTGAAAACCAATAGTTGAGATTCACATGAACGATGCTTGCGGAAACCATGCTGGTGTCTAGTAAAGTATGAATTATATTCCAGAAAATTAATCAACTTGTATAAATTAGGTGTTCTAGAAGTTTGCATGGGGTTGACATTAAATAAATTGGCCTGTAATTGGTTGGAGAATGTACGTCACCTTATTTGTGCTCTGTAAACACATTGCCCACCCTCCAGTCGTCTGGTACCGTGGCTGTTTGCAGAGATTGGGGGAAAAAGTCAGATAGAAATGGTGATGGCCTTGCCGCGATTACGGTCGTCATGCCGTCATCGCGGCAAAGCCGCCACGGCGGCAAGTGAAGATGACGGATTTTTTTGCTGCCCACCCGCTAATAAAGCCTGCCTGAGTGTGTGTGTTTGAGTGCAACGTGTCGTAGTTCTTTACCGGCCGCTATGTAGCCGCTGAACTGGCTTTGGCGGTTAATCCGTACATCGTTTGTTGCGTACCTAAACGTCGTTCCCGCCCAATTACGTATCAACGGGGTTTGACTGTATATAGGTTATTTTTCTGAGCATTCATTTCTAGCCATTTAATTTATATGCTGCCGGCAACGCATGAGTATGGTGCGGGAGAACTTTGCCCTGTGACCAGTGCGCAGGCCCTTTTTTTTAAGCTTTAACGCTATTGAGCAGCTCCAGTAATATTGAGGGAGCGCGCTTCAGTGTTCACAACTGCGATCAAGTCATCGTCCCATTACATGCTTGCTTCGACAGTTAGACAGAGCAGCAACCGAGAGTACACATCGAAATGGCAATCGCTTTCATCCCGGTGCCCCTCAGGGGACCTGAATAATTACGAAGCTGACTGGTTTCTCTGCCTCGATTGTGTCTTCGCCTCATTTATGGCTGCCTTTAACGCTGTATATCGCTGGGGGTCGGCTCGTGTTATTGCACTCTCGACATCAAAAAGACTTTCCTTCGTGAACTGCGGGCTCCTCATATACCGGCACGTATAATATTTCCACCGTCCGGCAAGGCCAGAAACATGCTATCTCTACAGGAAGCGCTACTTCCCACCCCTGCAATATAAATGCAGGTGTTCAGCATTCAGACAGCATTCGAAGGCGCGGAACTACTTACCAAAACAGGCAAAAGCAGCAGAAGAGACAGTGATATCACGTCCGAAAATTAGAGTAGTTCTTCTGTCCTTTCGTTGCACGCGGTGCTTTTCCCCCTTCTCATCCCTGGTGGCGTTATGTATTCTCCCGGCGAGCGCAGACAATCCAGAGTAATTGCTTTCCCCCCCCCCCCCCCCCCCAAGGCCTTTATTGCCTCCTCGGACGCATTTTCTGTTTGTCCGTCTCTTGGCCGGCGCTCGTTCTCGGCCCGTATGCAAGTGTCCGGTCCGTGTAGCCTGGGCGTCAGAGGCTGCCGTAATAGAAGCACTCAAGCCCTGGAGTGATGCAAAGGCCAGGGTCAGCCGGTGCACTCAAACGACGAGCCTCACAGTCGATTACGCGCAGCCGTGATCCGCATAGGAAGCAGAGCCGGGTCCACCCTCGCGCGGGCATCACCTTCGGCCTGCAGAGTCAAGGGCCCCGTGACGTAGCGCATGGACCACGTTCTGCTCCTCTTTGACTCCATTGCAGTTCCGTGCACTGATCCGCCCACACGATACGCGATAATATTTCTCGGGCCAACCCTTTGTGTCTGTGCACACCGTTAACACGGGCGCAATGGTAAACGTGGGACTCCTCGCACTCACCTTCTCCAACGGTGCCTTCGGGATGCTAGCTGCCTTTTTTACAGCGAAAGCTATCAACAGATAATTATACGGAGTACCTTCATAATGGGTACATTTACTTGGCGTGTGTCTGATGCCGTGTGTCCATTGCCGTGTGGGTATCTTTGTTATAGCCTGTCGCCAGTATCACGGCGCATGCGCTGCTGGCCATTTCCCACAGATCTGAAAAAAAAAATTGTCCTGGTTGAACTAGGTAAAGTCAAGTTTCTCGTGTGATAGCTCCGTTTTCTCTCCGAGAGCGCGAAGTGAAAGGACAAACAATTGAACCGTAACGCTTGTCGGCGCAGTATGCCGGTCAGGCGCGAACGCGCAGTGGCTTGAATGCAGCCAGCGCCGGCCTGTATCATTTTGTGATGGCGCGCGCCTTTACTCTTTCCCCATATCCCCCCTGTCCACATCCCTCCCCTTGAAACGAACGAGCGATTAGAAGCTATCACTACCCGCAAGCGCAGGCGGCTCTGGGTCCACCTTGGCAGCGCTTGAAGGCCGGATTGACGGTACGATGAATTGACGGAACGGGGAGTTTTCTGGCTTTGTACCCGGAGTAATCGAGCTTTCGCTCCAAAATGCTTTTGCCACTTCGGAGATTTGGAGGCTCGCATTCAAACCTTTCTGTCCTGCAGTGGACTTAAATAGGCTGTTGTTGTTGTTGTTGCCTCTGCTGCTGCTGTTGTTGCATCATCATAATCATCATCGTCGTCGTCGTCGTCATCAGCATCATCATCATTGTCATCACCATCATGAGGCGGAGAATACCATAAGTTCACGCTGACAAGTTACACTTCGCGTTTTGTATTCAAGTTTCCTGGCCTGTTTTAATAAGTGACACGCTGACTTTCTTATATAAATATTTATTTATTTATTTATAATTATAGTATTTTTATTGTTCAGAATGAATGCTTCTACAGCATTGTACGCAGGAGGAGGTCGAGCAGTCAAAAGATTGCAGAAACGCCTCCATAAAGTCTCGCTTCGTCCGTAGCGCATTTTAACACTTTGAAAGTGGTCTTTCAAAGAGTTCACGCTCCTTCCCCAAGACAGTTTGGTCTATAGTCGCAAGACCATTTCACGTCCTCTCGAACAAGCCAAATAATGGAGAAACTGGCAGCCAATGTGCACATATACAGACAGACAGGCAGCCAGTGAAAGAAAGAAAGAAAGAAAGAAAGAAAGAAAGAAAGAAAGAAAGAAAGGAGAGAGAGAGATCGGTAGGGAGGGATAACTTGTTATTCTCGTCCAAACCTAGTATCAAACCGTATTTTTAATATTAAAGCATTAATGCCCACTGAGCGAGAAAGCCGGCGTTGGCGTTGCCGACGGGGTTGGCGTTGTCATCGGTGTCTGTGGCGTCGTAAGCCGGCTCCCAAACTATATATACCATTGACTGCAGCGTGTTTCACAGCGCGTGTGTCAGAAATGAACACAAAGCTGTGGCGCGTCCCAAAGCGCATGCCATTTGCATAAAACACAAAGAAAGGCGCCACGCGTGCACGCGCAGAGAACCGCTTTAACTTGGGCACGCAGCGCGCCGCGCTTTGCACGGAACAGAGAGCCCTGCTGTGTTCAACTGAGCATTAATGCTTTCAAATTGACAACTAATAAAAAGTGCTTAGATGTCCGCAGAGTTATTTTCCCCCTCATCATCCAGTTTCATTCCAAATTGCAGCCATTTGTATGTGACGTATAATGTACTACGCGTGTATACTGTTG